>NW_028270178.1:54283327-54589680 GCF_037043375.1 Chiloscyllium plagiosum
CAGCGAGGGAGGGACACGCACACACAGCGAGGGAGGGACACGCACACACAGCGAGGGAGGGACATGCACACACAGCGAGGGAGGGACACGCACACACAGCGAGGGAGGGACACACACACACACAACGACGGAGGGACACAGACACACACACAACGAGGGAGGGACACACACACACAGCGAGGGAGGGGCACACACACACACACATCGAGAGAGGGACACGCACACACAGCGAGGGAGGGACACGCCCGCACAGCGAGGGAGGGACACACACACACACACAGCGAGGGAGGGACACACACACACACAGCGAGGGAGGGACACACACACACACACAGCGAGGGAGGGACACACACACACACATCGAGAGAGGGACACGCACACACAGCGAGGGAGGGACACGCCCGCACAGCGAGGGAGGGACACGCACACACAGCGAGGGAGGGACACGCACACACAGCGAGGGAGGGACACACACACACACACACAACGAGGGAGGGACACACACACACACAGCGGGGACACACACACACACACACAGCGAGAGAGGGACACACACACACAGCGAGGGAGGGACACACACACACACACACAACGAGGGAGGGACACACACACACACAGCGAGGGAGGGACACACACACACACACACAACGAGGGAGGGACTCACACACACACACAGCGAGGGAGGGACACGCACACACAGCGAGGGAGGGACAGGCACACACAGCGAGGGAGGGACACACACTCACAGCGAGGGAGGGACACACACACACAGCGAGGGAGGGACTCACACACAGCGAGGGAGGAACACACACACACAGCGACGGAGGGACACACACACACAGCGAGGGAGGGACACACACACACACAGCGAGGGTGGGACACACACACACACAGCGAGGGAGGGACACACACACACAGCGAGGGAGGGACACACGCACACAGCGAGGGAGGGACACACACACACAGCGAGGGAGGGACACACACACACACAGCGAGGGAGGGACACCCACACACACAGCGAGGGAGGGACACACACACACACAGCGTGGGAGGGTAATGCATACACAGCGAGGGAGGGACACACACACACAGCGAAGGAGGGACACACACACACACAGCGAGGGAAGGACACACACACAGAGAGAAGGAGGGACACGCACACACACAGCGAAGGAGGGACACGCGCACACACAGCAAAGGAGGGACACGCGCACACACAGCGAAGGAGGGACACGCGCACACACAGGGAGGGAGGGACATGCACACACACAGCGAGGGAGGGACACGCACACACACAGCGAAGGAGGGACACGCACACTCAGCGAGGGAGGGACACACACACACACACAGCGAGGGAGGGACACACACACACAGCGAGGGAGGGACACACACTCACAGCGAGGGAGCGACACACACACACACAACGAGGGAGGGACACACACACACACACAGCGAGGGAGGGACACGCACACACAGCGAGGGAGGGACACGCACACACAGCGAGGGAGGGACACACACACACACACAGCGGGGGAAGGACACGCACACACTCACAGCGAGGGAGGGACACACACACGCACACAGCGAGGGAGGGACACACACACACACACAACGAGGGAGGGACACACACACACACAGCGAGGGAGGGACACACACACACACACAACGAGGGAGGGACTCACACACACACAGCGAGGGAGGAACACGCACACACAGCGAGGGAGGGACACGCACACACAGCGAGGGAGGGACACACACGCACAACGTGGGAGGGACACACACACACAACGAGGGAGGGACACACACACACACAGCGAGGGAGCGACACAAACGCACACAGCGAGGGAGAGACCCCCACACACACAGCGACGGAGGGACACACACACACACACACACACACACACACAACGAGGGAGAGACACACACACACAGCGGGGGAGGGACACAACACACACACAGCGAGGGAGGGACACACACACACAAGGAGGGAGGGACACACACACACACACACACACACACACAACGAGGGAGGGACACACACACACACAACGAGGGAGAGACATAAAGACACAGCGAGGGAGGGACACACACACACAGCCAGAGAGGGACACACACACACACACACACAACGAGGGAGGGACACACACACACACAACGAGGGAGGGACACACACACACAGCGAGGGAGGGACACGCACACACAGCGTGGGAGGGACACGCACACACAGCGTGGGAGGGACACACACACACACAGCGAGGGAGGGACACACACACACTCACAACGAGGGAGGGACACACACACACACACAGCGAGGGAGGGACACGCGCACATAGCGAGGGAGGGACACGCACACACAGCGAGGGAGGGACACGCACACACAGCGAGGGAGGGACACACACACACACAGCGAGAGAGGGACACGCACACACAGCGAGGGAGGGACACACACACACAACGAGGGAGGGACACACACACACACACAGCGAGGGAGGGACACACACACACACAGCGAGGGAGGGACACACACACACACAACGAGGGAGGGACACACACACACACACACAGCGAGGGAGGGACACGCACACACAGCGAGGGAGGGACACACACACACACAGCGAGAGAGGGACACGCACACACAGCGAGGGAGGGACACACACACACAGCGAGGGAGGGACACACACACACAACGAGGGAGGGACACACGCACACACACAGCGAGGGAGGGACACGCACACACAGCGAGGGAGGGATATGCGCACACAGCGAGGGAGGGACACGCGCACACAGCGAGGGAGGGACACGCACACACACACACAGCGTGGGAGGGACACACACACACAACGAGGGAGGGACATACACACACACATATCGAGGGAGGGTCACGCACACACAGCGAGGGAGGGACACGCACACACAGCGAGGGAGGGACACACACACACACAGAGGGAGGGACACGCACACACAGCGAAAAGGGACACACACACACACTCACAGCGAGGGAGAGACACACACACACTCACAGCGAGGGAGAGACACATACACACTCACAGTGAGGGAGGACACACACACACTCACAGCGAGGGAGGGACACACACACACTCACAGCGAGGGAGGGACACACACATACTCACAGCGAGCGGGACACACACACACTCACAGCGAGGGAGGGACACACACACACACACACAACGAGGGAGGGACACACACACACAGCGAGGGAGGGACACACACACACACAGCGTGGGAGGGACACACACACACAACGAGGGAGGGACACACACACACACAGCGAGGGAGGCACACACACACACACACAGCGAGGGAGGGACACACACACACACACACACACACACACACACACACAGCGAGGGAGGGATACACACACACACACAACGAGGGAGGGACACACACACAACGAGGGAGGGACACACACACACACAGCGAGGCAGGGACACGCACACACACTGCGAGGGAGGGACACGCACACACAGCGAGGGAGGGACACGCCCACACAGCGAGGGAGGGACACGCACACACAGCGAGGGAGGGACATGCACACACAGCGAGGGAGGGACACGCACACACAGCGAGGGAGGGACACACACACTCACATCGAGGGAGGGACACGCACACACAGCGAGGGAGGGACACACACACACAGCGAGGGAGGGACACACACACACTCACAGCGAGGGAGGGACACACACACATTCATAGCGAGGGAGGGACACACACACACTCACAGCGAGGGAGGGACACGCACACACTCACAGCGAGGGAGGGACACGCACACACAGCGAGGGGGGGACACGCACACACAGCGTGGGAGGGACACACACACAGCGTGGGCGGGACACACACACACACAGCGAGGGACACACACACACACACACACACAACGAGGGAGGGACACACACACACACACACAACGAGGGAGGGACACACACACACAGCGAGGGAGGGACACGCACACACACAACGAGGGAGGGACACACACAGTGAGGGAGGGACACACGCAACGAGGGAGGGACACATACAACGAGGGAGGGACACACACACACAACGAGGGAGGGACACACACACACAACGAGGGAGGGACACACACACAGCGAGGGCGGGACACACACACACACACAACGAGGGAGGGACACACACACACACACAACGAGGGAGGGACACACACACACACACAACGATGGAGGGACACACACACACAACGAGGGAGGGACACGCACACACAGCGAGGGAGGGACACGCACACACAGCGAGGGAGGGACACGCACACACAGTGAGGGAGGGACACACACACAGACATCGAGGGAGGGACACGCACACACAGCGAGGGAGGGACACGCACACACAGCGAGGGAGGGACACACACACACACAGAGGGAGGGACACACACACACAGCGAGTGGGGGACACACACACACACAGCGAGGGAGGGACACGCACACACAGCGAGGGAGGGACAAGCATACACACAGCGAGGGAGGGACACGCATACACACAGCGAGGGAGGGACACGCACACACAGCGAGGGAGGGACACACACACACAGCGAGGGAGGGACACACACACACTCACAGCGAGGGAGAGACACACACACTCACAGCGAGGGAGAGACACATACACACTCACAGTGAGGGAGGGACACACACACACTCACAGCGAGGGAGGGACACACACACACTCACAGCGAGGGAGGGACACACACACACTCACAGCGAACGGGACACACACACACACTCACAGCGAGGGAGAGACACACACACACACAACGAGGGAGGGTCACACACACACAGCGAGGGAGGGACACACACACACACGAGGGAGGGACACACACACACACACAACGATGGAGGGACACACACACACAACGAGGGAGGGACACGCACACACAGCGAGGGAGGGACACGCACACACAGCGAGGGAGGGACACGCACACACAGCAAGGGAGGGACACGCACACACAGCGAGGGAGGGACACGCACACACAGCGAGGGAGGGACACACACACACACATCGAGGGAGGGACACGCACACACAGCGAGGGAGGGACACGCACACACAGCGAGGGAGGGACACACACACACACAGAGGGAGGGACACACACACACAGCGAGTGGGACACACACACACACACAGCGAGGGAGGGACACGCACACACAGCGAGGGAGGGACACGCATACACACAGCGAGGGAGGGACACGCATACACACAGCGAGGGAGGGACACGCACACACAGCGAGGGAGGGACACACACACACAGCGAGGGAGGTACACACACACACTCACAGCGAGGGAGGGACACACACACACTCACAGCGAGGGAGGGACACACACACACTCACAGCGAGGGAGGGACACACACACACTCACAGCGAGCGGGACACACACACACACTCACAGCGAGGGAGAGACACACACACACACAACGAGGGAGGGACACACACACACAGCGAGGGAGGGACACACACACACAGCGAGGGAGGTACACACACACACACAACGAGGGAGGGACACACACACAGCGAGGGAGGGACACGCACACACACAACGAGGGAGGGACACACACACACACACAGCGAGGGAACGACACACACACACACAGCGAGGGAGGGACACACACACACACACACACAACGAGGGATGGACACACACAGCGAGGGAGGGAGACACGCAACGAGGGAGGGACACACACAACGAGGGAGGGACACAGACACACACACAACGAGGGAGGGACACACACACACACAACGAGGGAGGGACACACACACAACGAGGGAGGGACACACACACACAGCGAGGGAGGGACACGCACACACACAGCGAGGGACGGACACGCACACACAGCGAGGGAGGGACACGCCCACACAGCGAGGGAGGGACACGCACACACAGCGAGGGAGGGACACGCACACACAGCGAGGGAGGGTCATGCACACACAGCGAGGGAGGGACACACACACACACATCGAGGGAGGGACACGCACACACAGCGAGGGAGGGACACGCGCACACAGCGAGGGAGGGACACACACACACACACAACGAGGGAGGGACACACACACACACACAGCGGGGACACACACACACACACACAGCGAGGGAGGGACACGCACACACAACGAGAGAGGGACACGCATTCACACAGCGAGGGAGGGACACGCATACACACAGCGAGGGAGGGACACGCACACACAGCGAGGGAGGGACACACACACAGCGAGGGAGGGACACACACACACACTGACAGCGAGGGAGAGACACACACACACACACAGCGAGGGAGGGACACACACACACACACAACGAGGGAGGGACTCACACACACACAGCGAGGGAGGGACACGCACACACAGCGAGGGAGGGACACGCACACACAGCGAGGGAGGGACACACACACACAACGTGGGAGGGACACACACACACAACGAGGGAGGGACACACACACACACAACGAGGGAGGGACAAACACACACACACAGCGAGGGAGGGACACACACACACACACACACACAACGAGGGAGGGACACACACACACACACAGCGAGGGAGGAACACACACACACACACACACACACAGCGAGGGAGGGACACACACACACACAACGAGGGAGCGACACACACACACACAGCGAGGGAGAGACCCCCACACACACAGCGAGGAAGGGACACACACACACACACACACACACACACACAACGAGGGAGAGACACACACACACAGCGGGGGAGGGACACAACACACACACAGCGAGGGAGGGACACACACACACACACACAGCGAGGGAGGGACGCACACACACAGCGAGGGAGGGACACACACACACACACACACACACACAACGAGGGAGGGACACACACACACACAACGAGGGAGAGACATACAGACACAGCGAGGGAGGGACACACACACACAGCCAGAGAGGGACACACACACACACACACACAACGAGGGTGGGACACACACACACACAACGAGGGAGGGACACACACACATAGCGAGGGAGGGACACGCACACACAGCGTGGGAGGGACACGCACACACAGCGTGGGAGGGACACACACACACACAGCGAGGGAGGGACACACACACACTCACAACGAGGGAGGGACACACACACACACACAGCGAGGGAGGGACACGCGCACATAGCGAGGGAGGGACACGCACACACAGCGAGGGAGGGACACGCACACACAGCGAGGGAGGGACACACACACACACAGCGAGGGAGAGACACATACACACTCACAGTGAGGGAGGGACACACACACACTCACAGCGAGGGAGGGACACACACACACTCACAGCGAGGGAGGGACACACACACACTCACAGCGAGCGGGACACACACACACACTCACAGCGAGGGAGAGACACACACACACACAACGAGGGAGGGTCACACACACACAGCGAGGGAGGGACACATACACACACAACGAGGGAGGGAAACACACACACACACAACGATGGAGGGACACACACACACAACGAGGGAGGGACACGCACACACAGCGAGGGAGGGACACGCACACACAGCGAGGGAGGGACACGCACACACAGCGAGGGAGGGACACGCACACACAGCGAGGGAGGGACACACACACACACATCGAGGGAGGGACACGCACACACAGCGAGGGAGGGACACGCACACACAGCGAGGGAGGGACACACACACACACAGAGGGAGGGACACACACACACAGCGAGTGGGGGACACACACACACACAGCGAGGGAGGGACACGCACACACAGCGAGGGAGGGACACGCATACACACAGCGAGGGAGGGACACGCATACACACAGCGAGGGAGGGACACGCACACACAGCGAGGGAGGGACACACACACACAGCGAGGGAGGGACACACACACACTCACAGCGAGGGAGAGACACACACACACTCACAGCGAGGGAGAGACACATACACACTCACAGTGAGGGAGGGACACACACACACTCACAGCGAGGGAGGGACACACACACACTCACAGCGAGCGGGACACACACACACACTCACAGCGAGGGAGAGACACACACACACACAACGAGGGAGGGACACACACACACAGCGAGGGAGGGACACACACACACAGCGAGGGAGGGACACACACACACACACAACGAGGGAGGGACACACACACAGCGAGGGAGGGACACGCACACACACAACGAGGGAGGGACACACACACACACACAGCGAGGGAACGACACACACACACACAGCGAGGGAGGGACACACACACACACACACACAACGAGGGATGGACACACACAGCGAGGGAGGGAGACACGCAACGAGGGAGGGACACACACAACGAGGTAGGGACACACACACACAACGAGGGAGGGAGACACACACACAACGAGGGAGGGACACACACACACACAACGAGGGAGGGACACACACACAACGAGGGAGGGACACAGACACACACACAACGAGGGAGGGACACACACACACACACAACGAGGGAGGGACACACACACAACGAGGGAGGGACACGCACACACACAGCGAGGGAGGGACACGCACACACACAGCGAGGGACGGACACGCACACACAGCGAGGGAGGGACACGCCCACACAGCGAGGGAGGGACACGCACACACAGCGAGGGAGGGACACGCACACACAGCGAGGGAGGGACATGCACACACAGCGAGGGAGGGACACACACACACACATCGAGGGAGGGACACGCACACACAGCGAGGGAGGGACACGCACACACAGCGAGGGAGGGACACACACACACACACAACGAGGGAGGGACACACACACACACACAGCGGGGACACACACACACACACACACAGCGAGGGAGGGACACGCACACACAACGAGAGAGGGACACGCATACACACAGCGAGGGAGGGACACGCATACACACAGCGAGGGAGGGACACGCACACACAGCGAGGGAGGGACACACACACAGCGAGGGAGGGACACACACACACACTGACAGCGAGGGAGAGACACACACACACACACAGCGAGGGAGGGACACACACACACACACAACGAGGGAGGGACTCACACACACACAGCGAGGGAGGGACACGCACACAAAGCGAGGGAGGGACACGCACACACAGCGAGGGAGGGACACACACACACAACGTGGGAGGGACACACACACACAACGAGGGAGGGACACACACACACACAACGAGGGAGGGACACACACACACACAGCGAGGGAGGGACACACACACACACACACACACAACGAGGGAGGGAAACACACACACACACAGCGAGGGAGGAACACACACACACACAACGAGGGAGCGACACACACGCACACAGCGAGGGAGAGACCCCCACACACACAGCGAGGGAGGGACACACACACACACACACACACACACACACACAACGAGGGAGAGACACACACACACAGCGGGGGAGGGACACAACACACACACAGCGAGGGAGGGACACACACACACACACACAGCGAGGGAGGGACACACACACACAACGAGGGAGGGACACACACACACACACACACACACAACGAGGGAGGGACACACACACACACAACGAGGGAGAGACATACAGACACAGCGAGGGAGGGACACACACACACAGCCAGAGAGGGACACACACACACACACACACAACGAGGGTGGGGCACACACACACACAACGAGGGAGGGACACGCACACACAGCGTGGGAGGGACACGCACACACAGCGTGGGAGGGACACACACACACACAGCGAGGGAGGGACACACACACACTCACAACGAGGGAGGGACACACACACACACACAGCGAGGGAGGGACACGCGCACATAGCGAGGGAGGGACACGCACACACAGCGAGGGAGGGACACGCACACACAGCGAGGGAGGGACACACACACACACAGCGAGAGAGGGACACGCACACACAGCGAGGGAGGGACACACACACACACACAACGAGGGAGGGACACACACACACACACAGCGAGGGAGGGACACACACACACACAACGAGGGAGGGACACACACACACACACGCAACGAGGGAGGGACGCGCACACATACACAACGAGGGAGGGACACACGCACACACACAGCGAGGGAGGGACACGCACACACAGCGAGGGAGGGATATGCGCACACAGCGAGGGAGGGACACGCACACACAGCGAGGGAGGGACACGCACACACACACAGCGTGGGAGGGACACACACAGACAACGAGGGAGGGACATACACACACACATATCGAAGGAGGGTCACGCACACACAGCGAGGGAGGGACACGCACACACAGCGAGGGAGGGACACACACACACACAGAGGGAGGGACACGCACACACAGCGAAAAGGGACACACACACACACTCACAGCGAGGGAGAGAGACACACACACTCACAGCGAGGGAGAGACACATACACACTCACAGTGAGGGAGGACACACACACACTCACAGCGAGGGAGGGACACACACACACTCACAGCGAGGGAGGGACACACACATACTCACAGCGAGCGGGACACACACACACTCACAGCGAGGGAGGGACACACACACACACACACAACGAGGGAGGGACACACACACACAGCGAGGGAGGGACACACACACACACAGCGTGGGAGGGACACACACACACACACACAACGAGGGAGGGACACACACACACACAGCGAGGGAGGCACACACACACACACACAGCGAGGGAGGGACACACACACACACACACACACACTCAACGAGGGAGGGACACACACAGCGAGGGAGGGAGACATGCAACGAGGGAGGGACACACACAACGAGGTAGGGACACACACACACAACGAGGGAGGGAGACACACACAAACGAGGGAGGGACACACACACACACAGCGAGGTAGGGACACAGACACACACACAACAAGGGAGGGATACACACACACACACACACAACGAGGGAGGGACACACACACAACGAGGGAGGGACACACACACACACAGCGAGGCAGGGACACGCACACACACAGCGAGGGAGGGACACGCACACACAGCGAGGGAGGGACACGCCCACACAGCGAGGGAGGGACACGCACAAACAGCGAGGGAGGGACATGCACACACAGCGAGGGAGGGACACGCACACACAGCGAGGGAGGGACACACACACTCACATCGAGGGAGGGACACGCACACACAGCGAGGGAGGGACACACACACACAGCGAGGGAGGGACACACACACACTCACAGCGAGGGTGGGACACACACACATTCATAGCGAGGGAGGGACACACACACACTCACAGCGAGGGAGGGACACGCACACACTCACAGCGAGGGAGGGACACGCACACACAGCGAGAGAGGGACACGCACACACAGCGAGGGGGGGACACGCACACACAGCGTGGGAGACACACACACACAGCGTGGGCGGGACACACACACACACAGCGAGGGGGACACACACACACACACACACACAACGAGGGAGGGACACACACACACACACACAACTAGGGAGGGACACACACACACAGCGAGGGAGGGACACGCACACACACAACGAGGGAGGGACACACACAGTGAGGGAGGGACACACGCAACGAGGGAGGGACACATACAACGAGGGAGGGACACACACACACAACGAGGGAGGGACACACACACACAACGAGGGAGGGACACACACACAGCGAGGGCGGGACACACACACACACACAACGAGGGAGGGACACACACACACACACACACAACGAGGGAGGGACACACACACACACAACGATGGAGGGACACGCACACACAGCGAGGGAGGGACACGCACACACAGCGAGGGAGGGACACGCACACACAGCGAGGGAGGGACACGCACACACAGCGAGGGAGGGACACACACACACTCACAGCGAGGGAGAGACACATACACACTCACAGTGAGGGAGGGACACACACACACACACACACAGCGAGGGAGGGACACACACACACTCACAGCGAGGGAGAGACACATACACACTCACAGTGAGGGAGGGACACACACACACTCACAGCGAGGGAGGGACACACACACACTCACAGCGAGGGAGGGACACACACACACTCACAGCGAGCGGGACACACACACACACTCACAGCGAGGGAGAGACACACACACACACAAGGAGGGAGGGACACACACACACAGCGAGGGAGGGACACACACACACAGCGAGGGAGGGACACACACACACACACAACGAGGGAGGGACACACACACAGCGAGGGAGGGACACGCACACACAGAACGAGGGAGGGACACACACACACACACAGCGAGGGAACGACACACACACACACAGCGAGGGAGGGACACACACACACACACACACAACGAGGGATGGACACACACAGCGAGGGAGGGAGACACGCAACGAGGGAGGGACACACACAACGAGGTAGGTACACACACACACAACGAGGGAGGGAGACACACACACAACGAGGGAGGGACACACACACAGCGAGGGAGGGACACAGACACACACACAACGAGGGAGGGACACACACACACACAACGAGGGAGGGACACACACACAACGAGGGAGGGACACACACACACACAGCGAGGGAGGGACACGCACACACACAGCGAGGGACGGACACGCACACACAGCGAGGGAGGGACACGCCCACACAGCGAGGGAGGGACACGCACACACAGCGAGGGAGGGACACGCACACACAGCGAGGGAGGGACATGCACACACAGCGAGGGAGGGACACACACACACACATCGAGGGAGGGACACGCACACACAGCGAGGGAGGGACACGCACACACAGCGAGGGAGGGACACACACACACACACAACGAGGGAGGGACACACACACACACACAGCGGGGACACACACACACACACACAGCGAGGGAGGGACACGCACACACAACGAGAGAGGGACACGCATACACACAGCGAGGGAGGGACACGCATACACACACCGAGGGAGGGACACGCACACACAGCGAGGGAGGGACACACACACAGCGAGGGAGGGACACACACACACACTGACAGCGAGGGAGAGACACACACACACACACAGCGAGGGAGGGACACACACACACACACAACGAGGGAGGGACTCATACACACACAGCGAGGGAGGGACACGCACACACAGCGAGGGAGGGACACGCACACACAGCGAGGGAGGGACACACACACACAACGTGGGAGGGACACACACACACAACGAGGGAGGGACACACACACACACAACGAGGGAGGGACACACACACACACAGCGAGGGAGGGACACACACACACACACACACACAACGAGGGAGGGACACACACACACACACAGCGAGGGAGGAACACACACACACACACACACACACAGCGAGGGAGGGACACACACACACACAACGAGGGAGCGACACACACGCACACAGCGAGGGAGAGACCCCCACACACACAGCGAGGGAGGGACACACACACACACACACACACACACACACACACAACGAGGGAGAGACACACACACACAGCGGGGGAGGGACACAACACACACACAGCGAGGGAGGGACACACACACACACACACACAGCGAGGGAGGGACACACACACACAACGAGGGAGGGACACACACACACACACACACACACAACGAGGGAGGGACACACACACACACAACGAGGGAGAGACATACAGACACAGCGAGGGAGGGACACACACACACAGCCAGAGAGGGACACACACACACACACACACAACGAGGGTGGGACACACACACACACAACGAGGGAGGGACACACACACACAGCGAGGGAGGGACACGCACACACAGCGTGGGAGGGACACGCACACACAGCGTGGGAGGGACACACACACACACAGCGAGGGAGGGACACACACACACTCACAACGAGGGAGGGACACACACACACACACACAGCGAGGGAGGGACACGCGCACATAGCGAGGGAGGGACACGCACACACAGCGAGGGAGGGACACGCACACACAGCGAGGGAGGGACACACACACAGCGAGAGAGGGACACGCACACACAGCGAGGGAGGGACACACACACACACACAACGAGGGAGGGACACACACACACACACAGCGAGGGAGGGACACACACACACACAACGAGGGAGGGACACACACACACACACGCAACGAGGGAGGGACGCGCACACATACACAACGAGGGAGGGACACACGCACACACACAGCGAGGGAGGGACACGCACACACAGCGAGGGAGGGATATGCGCACACAGCGAGGGAGGGACACGCACACACAGCGAGGGAGGGACACGCACACACACACAGCGTGGGAGGGACACACACACACAACGAGGGAGGGACATACACACACACATATCGAGGGAGGGTCACGCACACACAGCGAGGGAGGGACACGCACACACAGCGAGGGAGGGACACACACACACACAGAGGGAGGGACACGCACACACACTCACAGCGAGGGAGAGACACACACACACTCACAGCGAGGGAGAGACACATACACACTCACAGTGAGGGAGGGACACACACACACTCACAGCGAGGGAGGGACACACACATACTCACAGCGAGCGGGACACACACACACTCACAGCGAGGGAGGGACACACACACACACACACAACGAGGGAGGGACACACACACACAGCGAGGGAGGGACACACACACACACAGCGTGGGAGGGACACACACACACACACACAACGAGGGAGGGACACACACACACACAGCGAGGGAGGCACACACACACACACACAGCGAGGGAGGGACACACACACACACACACACACACACACACAACGAGGGAGGGACACACACAGCGAGGGAGGGACACATGCAACGAGGGAGGGACACACACAACGAGGTAGGGACACACACACACAACGAGGGAGGGAGACACACACACAACGAGGGAGGGACACACACACAGCGAGGGAGGGACACACACACAACGAGGGAGGGACACACACACACGCAGCGAGGTAGGGACACAGACACACACACAACAAGGGAGGGATACACACACACACACAACGAGGGAGGGACACACACACAACGAGGGAGGGACACACACACACACAGCGAGGCAGGGACACGCACACACACAGCGAGGGAGGGACACGCACACACAGCGAGGGAGGGACACGCCCACACAGCGAGGGAGGGACACGCACACACAGCGAGGGAGGGACATGCACACACAGCGAGTGAGGGACACGCACACACAGCGAGGGAGGGACACACACACTCACATCGAGGGAGGGACACGCACACACAGCGAGGGAGGGACACACACACACAGCGAGGGAGGGACACACACACACTCACAGCGAGGGAGGGACACACACACATTCATAGCGAGGGAGGGACACACACACACTCACAACGAGGGAGGGACACGCACACACTCACAGCGAGGGAGGGACACGCACACACAGCGAGAGAGGGACACGCACACACAGCGAGGGGGGGACACGCACACACAGCGTGGGAGACACACACACACAGCGTGGGCGGGACACACACACACACAGCGAGGGGGACACACACACACACACACACACACAACGAGGGAGGGACACACACACACACACACAACGAGGGAGGGACACACACACACAGCGAGGGAGGGACACGCACACACACAACGAGGGAGGGACACACACAGTGAGGGAGGGACACACGCAACGAGGGAGGGACACATACAACGAGGGAGGGACACACACACACAACGAGGGAGGGACACACACACACAACGAGGGAGGGACACACACACAGCGAGGGCGGGACACACACACACACACAACGAGGGAGGGACACACACACACACACAACGAGGGAGGGACACACACACACACAACGATGGAGGGACACGCACACACAGCGAGGGAGGGACACGCACACACAGCGAGGGAGGGACACGCACACACAGCGAGGGAGGGACACGCACACACAGCGAGGGAGGGACACACACACACACATCGAGGGAGGGACACGCACACACAGCGAGGGAGGGACACGCACACACAGCGAGGGAGGGACACACACACACACAGAGGGAGGGACACACACACACAGCGAGTGGGGGACACACACACACACAGCGAGGGAGGGACACGCACACACAGCGAGGGAGGGACAAGCATACACACAGCGAGGGAGGGACACGCATACACACAGCGAGGGAGGGACACGCACACACAGCGAGGGAGGGACACACACACACAGCGAGGGAGGGACACACACACACTCACAGCGAGGGAGAGACACACACACTCACAGCGAGGGAGAGACACATACACACTCACAGTGAGGGAGGGACACACACACACTCACAGCGAGGGAGGGACACACACACACTCACAGCGAGCGGGACACACACACACACTCACAGCGAGGGAGAGACACACACACACACAACGAGGGAGGGTCACACACACACAGCGAGGGAGGGACACACACACACACAACGAGGGAGGGACACACACACACACACAACGATGGAGGGACACACACACACAACGAGGGAGGGACACGCACACACAGCGAGGGAGGGACACGCACACACAGCGAGGGAGGGACACGCACACACAGCGAGGGAGGGACACACACACACACATCGAGGGAGGGACACGCACACACAGCGAGGGAGGGACACGCACACACAGCGAGGGAGGGACACACACACACACAGAGGGAGGGACACACACACACAGCGGGTGGGACACACACACACACACAGCGAGGGAGGGACACGCACACACAGCGAGGGAGGGACACGCATACACACAGCGAGGGAGGGACACGCATACACACAGCGAGGGAGGGACACGCACACACAGCGAGGGAGGGACACACACACACAGCGAGGGAGGGACACACACACACTCACAGCGAGGGAGAGACACACACACACTCACAGCGAGGGAGAGACACATACACACTCACAGTGAGGGAGGGACACACACACACTCACAGCGAGGGGGGGACACACACACACTCACAGCGAGGGAGGGACACACACACACTCACAGCGAGCGGGACACACACACACACTCACAGCGAGGGAGAGACACACACACACACAACGAGGGAGGGACACACACACACAGCGAGGGAGGGACACACACACACAGCGAGGGAGGGACACACACACACACACAACGAGGGAGGGACACACACACAGCGAGGGAGGGACACGCACACACACAACGAGGGAGGGACACACACACACACACACACACACACACAACGAGGGATGGACACACACAGCGAGGGAGGGAGACACGCAACGAGGGAGGGACACACACAACGAGGTAGGGACACACACACACAACGAGGGAGGGACACAGACACACACACAACGAGGGATGGACACACACAGCGAGGGAGACACACACACAACGAGGGAGGGACACACACACACACACAACGAGGGAGGGACACACACACAACGAGGGAGGGACACAGACACACACACAACGAGGGAGGGACACACACACACACAACGAGGGAGGGACACACACACAACGAGGGAGGGACACACACACACACAGCGAGGGAGGGACACGCACACACACAGCGAGGGAGGGACACGCACACACAGCGAGGGAGGGACACGCCCACACAGCGAGGGAGGGACACGCACACACAGCGAGGGAGGGACACGCACACACAGCGAGGGAGGGACATGCACACACACATCGAGGGAGGGACACGCACACACAGCGAGGGAGGGACACGCACACACAGCGAGGGAGGGACACACACACACACACAACGAGGGAGGGACACACACACACACACAGCGGGGACACACACACACACACACAGCGAGGGAGGGACACGCACACACAACGAGGGAGGGACACGCATACACACAGCGAGGGAGGGACACGCATACACACAGCGAGGGTGGGACACGCACACACAGCGAGGGAGGGACACACACACAGCGAGGGAGGGACACACACACACACTGACAGCGAGGGAGAGACACACACACACTCACAGCGAGGGAGGGACACACACACACTCACAGCGAGGGAGGGACACACACACACTCACAGCGAGGGAGGGACACACACACTCTCACAGCGAGGGAGGGACACACACACACTCACAGCGAGTGAGGGACACACACACACTCACAGCGAGGGAGGGACACGCACACACAGCGAGGGAGGGACACGCACACGCAGCGAGGGAGGAACACGCACACACAGCGAGGGAGGGACACGCACACACAGCGTGGGAGGGACACACACAGCGTGGGAGGGACACACACACACACAGCGAGGGAGGGACACACACACACACACACATACCCACAAAGAGGGAGGGACACACACACACAGCGAGGGAGGGACACGCACACACACAACGAGGGAGGGACACACACACACACTCACAGCGAGGGAGGGACACACACACACTCACAGCGAGGGAGGGACACACACACACAACGAGGGAGGGACACACACAGCGAGGGAGGGACACACGCAACGAGGGAGGGACACACACAACGAGGGAGGGACACATACACAGCGACGGAGAGACACACACACACAGCGTGGGGGGGACACACACACACAGCGAGGGAAGGACACACAGGCACACGCACAGCGAGGGAGGGACACACACACACAGCGAGGGAGGAACACACACACACACAGCGAGGGAGTGACACACGCACACACACAACGAGGGAGGGACACACACACACACAACGAGGGAGGGACACACACACACAGCGAGGGAGAGACACACACACACACAACGAGGGAGGGACACACACATACAGCGAGGGAGGGACACACACACACAGCGAGGGAGGGACACACACACACACAGCGAGGGAGGGACACACACACACACACAACGAGGGAGGGACACACACAGTGAGGGAGGGACACACGCAACGAGGGAGGGACACACACAACGAGGGAGGAACACACACACAAAACGAGGGAGGGACACACACACACAACGACGGAGGGACACACACACAGCGAGGGCGGGACACACACACACACAACGAGGGAGGGCAACACACACACACACAACGAGGGAGGGAGGGACACACACACACAACGAGGGAGGGACACACACACACAACGAGGGAGGGACACGCACACACAGCGAGGGAGGGACACGCACACACAGCGAGGGAGGGACACGCACACACAGCGAGGGAGGGACACATACACACACATCGAGGGAGGGACACGCACGCACATCGAGGGAGGGACACGCACACACAGCGAGGGAGGGACACACACACACAGAGGGAGGGACACACACACACACAGCGAGTCGAGGACACACACACACACAGCGAGGGAGGGACACGCACACACAGCAAGGGAGGGACACGCATACACACAGCGAGGGAGGGACACACACACAGCGAGGGAGAGACACACACACACTCACAGCGAGGGAGAGACACATACACACTCACAGTGAGGGGGAGGGACACACACATACACTCACAGCGAGGGAGGGACACACACACACTCACAGCGAGGGTGGGACACACACACACTCACAGCGAGCGGGACACACACACACACTCACAGCGAGGGAGAGACACACACACAACGAGGGAGGGACACACACACACAGCGAGGGAGGGACACACACACACACACAACGAGGGAGGGACACACACACACAGCGAGGGAGGGACACGCGCACACACAACGAGGGAGGGACACACACACACCCACAGCGAGGGGACGACACACACACACACAGCGAGGGAGGGACACACACACACACACACACACAACGAGGGAGGGACACACACAGCGAGGGAGGGACACACGCAACGAGGGAGGGACACACACAACGAGGTAGGGTCACACACACACTCACAGCGAGGGAGGGAGACACATACACAACGAGGGAGGGACACACACACAGCGAGAGAGGGACACACACACACACAACGAGGGAGGGACACAGACACACACACAACGAGGGAGGGACACACACACACACACAACGAGGGAGGGACACACACACAACGAGGGAGGGACACACACACACACAGCGAGGGAGGGACACGTACACACACAGCGAGGGAGGGACACGCACACACAGCGAGGGAGGGACACACACACACACATCGAGGGAGGGACACGCACAAACAGCGAGGGAGGGACACGCACACACAGCGAGGGAGGGACACACACACACACAACGAGGGAGGGACACACACACAGCGAGGGCGGGACACACACACAAACAACGAGGGAGGGACACACACACACACACAACGAGGGAGGGACACACACTCACACACAACGATGGAGGGACACACACACACAACGAGGGAGGGACACACACACACAACGAGGGAGGGACACGCACACACAGCGAGGGAGGGACACACACACACACATCGAGGGAGGGACACGCACACACAGCGAGGGAGGGACACGCACACACAGCGAGGGAGGGACACACACACACAGAGGGAGGGACACACACAAACACAGCGAGTCGGGGACACACACACACACAGCGAGGGAGGGACACGCACACACAGCGAGGGAGGGACACGCATACACACAGCGAGGGAGGGACACGCATACACACAGTGAGGGAGGGACACGCATACACACAGCGAGGGAGGGACACGCACACACAGCGAGTGAGGGACACACACACAGCGAGGGAGGGACACACACACACTCACAGCGAGGGAGAGACACATACACACAAACACTCACAGCGAGGGAGAGACACATACACACTCACAGTGAGGGAGGGACACACACACACACTCCCAGCGAGGGAGGGACACACACACACTCACAGCGAGGGAGGGACACACACACACTCATAGCGAGCGGGACACACACACATACTCACAGCGAGGGAGAGACACACACACAACGAGGGAGGGACACACACACACAGCGAGGGAGGGACACACACACACACACAACGAGTGAGAGAGACACACACACAGCGAGGGAGGGACACGCACACACACAACGAGGGAGGGACACACACACACACAGCGAGGGAGGGATGCACACACACACAGCGAGGGAGGGACACACACACACACACAAACACAACGAGGGAGGGACACACACAGCGAGGGAGGGACACACGCAACGAGGGAGGGACACACACAACGAGGTAGGGACACACACACACAACGAGGGAGGGAGACACACACACAACGAGGGAGGGACACACACACAGCGAGGGAGGGACACACACACACACAACGAGGGAGGGACACAGACACACACACAACGAGGGAGGGACACACACACACACACAACGAGGGAGGGTCACACACACAACGAGGGAGGGACACACACACACACAGCGAGGGAGGGACACGCACACACACAGCGAGGGAGGGACACGCCCACACAGCGAGGGAGGGACACGCACACACAGCGAGGGAGGGACACGCACACACAGCGAGGGAGGGACATGCACACACAGCGAGGGAGGGACACGCACACACAGCGAGGGAGGGACACATTCACACACATCGAGGGAGGGACACGCACACACAGCGAGGGAGGGACACGCACACACACCGAGGGAGGGACACACACACACACACACAACGAGGGAGGGACACACACACACACACACACACACACAGCGAGGGAGGGACACGCACACACAACGAGGGAGGGACACGCATACACACAGCGAGGGAGGGATACGCATACACACAGCGAGGGAGGGACACGCACACACAGCGAGGGAGGGACACACACACACAGCGAGGGAGGGACACACACACACACTGACAGCGAGGGAGAGACACACACACACTCACAGCGAGGGAGGGACACACACACACTCACAGCGAGGGAGGGACACACACACACACACAGCGAGGGAGGGACACACACACTCTCACAGCGAGGGAGGGACACACACACTCACAGCGAGGGAGGGACATGCACACACAGCGAGGGAGGGACACGCACACACAGCGAGGGAGGGACACACTCACACACATCGAGGGAGGGACACGCACACACAGCGAGGGAGGGACACGCACACACACCGAGGGAGGGACACACACACACACACACAACGAGGGAGGGACACACACACACACACACACACACAGCGAGGGAGGGACACGCACACACAACGAGGGAGGGACACGCATACACACAGCGAGGGAGGGATACGCATACACACAGCGAGGGAGGGACACGCACACACAGCGAGGGAGGGACACACACACACAGCGAGGGAGGGACACACACACAACGAGGGAGGGACACACACACACACAGCGAGGGAGGGACACGTACACACACAGCGAGGGAGGGACACGCACACACAGCGAGGGAGGGACATGCACACACAGCGAGGGAGGGACACGCACACACAGCGAGGGAGGGACACACACACACATCGAGGGAGGGACACGCACAAACAGCGAGGGAGGGACACGCACACACAGCGAGGGAGGGACACACACACACACAACGAGGGAGGGACACACACACAGGGAGGGCGGGACACACACACACACAACGAGGGAGGGACACACACACACACACAACGAGGGAGGGACACACACTCACACACAACGATGGAGGGACACACACACACAACGAGGGAGGGACACACACACACAACGAGGGAGGGACACGCACACACAGCGCGGGAGGGACACACACACACACATCGAGGGAGGGACACGCACACACAGCGAGGGAGGGACACGCACACACAGCGAGGGAGGGACACACACACACAGAGGGAGGGACACACACAAACACAGCGAGTCGGGGACACACACACACACAGCGAGGGAGGGACACGCACACACAGCGAGGGAGGGACACGCATACACACAGCGAGGGAGGGACACGCATACACACAGTGAGGGAGGGACACGCATACACACAGCGAGGGAGGGACACGCACACACAGCGAGTGAGGGACACACACACAGCGAGGGAGGGACACACACACACTCACAGCGAGGGAGAGACACACAAACACTCACAGCGAGGGAGAGACACATACACACTCACAGTGAGGGAGGGACACACACACACACTCACAGCGAGGGAGGGACACACACACACTCACAGCGAGGGAGGGACACACACACACTCATAGCGAGCGGGACACACACACATACTCACAGCGAGGGAGAGACACACACACAACGAGGGAGGGACACACACACACAGCGAGGGAGGGACACGCACACACACAACGAGGGTGGGACACACACACACACAGCGAGGGAGGGATACACACACACACAGCGAGGGAGGGACACACACACACACACAAACACAACGAGGGAGGGACACACACAGCGAGGGAGGGACACACGCAACGAGGGAGGGACACACACAACGAGGTAGGGACACACACACACAACGAGGGAGGGAGACACACACACAACGAGGGAGGGACACACACACAGCGAGGGAGGGACACACACACACACAACGAGGGAGGGACACAGACACACACACAACGAGGGAGGGACACACACACACACACAACGAGGGAGGGTCACACACACAACGAGGGAGGGACACACACACACACAGCGAGGGAGGGACACGCACACACACAGCGAGGGAGGGACACGCCCACACAGCGAGGGAGGGACACGCACACACAGCGAGGGAGGGACACGCACACACAGCGAGGGAGGGACATGCACACACAGCGAGGGAGGGACACGCACACACAGCGAGGGAGGGACACATTCACACACATCGAGGGAGGGACACGCACACACAGCGAGGGAGGGACACGCACACACACCGAGGGAGGGACACACACACACACACAACGAGGGAGGGACACACACACACACACACACACACACAGCGAGGGAGGGACACGCACACACAACGAGGGAGGGACACGCATACACACAGCGAGGGAGGGATACGCATACACACAGCGAGGGAGGGACACGCACACACAGCGAGGGAGGGACACACACACACAGCGAGGGAGGGACACACACACACACTGACAGCGAGGGAGAGACACACACACACTCACAGCGAGGGAGTGACACACACACACTCACAGCGAGGGAGGGACACACACACACTCACAGCGAGGGAGGGACACACACACTCTCACAGCGAGGGAGGGACACACACACACTCACAGCGAGGGAGGGACATGCACACACAGCGAGGGAGGGACACGCACACACAGCGAGGGAGGGACACACTCACACACATCGAGGGAGGGACACGCACACACAGCGAGGGAGGGACACGCACACACACCGAGGGAGGGACACACACACACACACAACGAGGGAGGGACACACACACACACACACACACACAGCGAGGGAGGGACACGCACACACAACGAGGGAGGGACACGCATACACACAGCGAGGGAGGGATACGCATACACACAGCGAGGGAGGGACACGCACACACAGCGAGGGAGGGACACACACACACAGCGAGGGAGGGACACACACACACACTGACAGCGAGGGAGAGACACACACACACTCACAGCGAGGGAGGGACACACACACACTCACAGCGAGGGAGGGACACACACACACTCACAGCGAGGGAGGGACACACACACTCTCACAGCGAGGGAGGGACACACACACACTCACAGCGAGGGAGGGACACACACACACTCACAGCGAGGGAGGGACACGCACACACTCACAGCGAGGGAGGGACACGCACACACATCGAGGGAGGGACACGCACACACAGCGAGGGAGGGACACGCACACACAGCGTGGGAGGGACACACACAGCGTGGGAGGGACACACACACACACAGCGAGGGAGGGACACACACACACAGATACGCACAAAGAGGGAGGGACACACACACACAGCGAGGGAGGGACACGCACACACACAACGAGGGAGGAACACACACACACAGCGAGGGAGGGACACACACACACACAGCGAGGGAGGGACACACACACACAACGAGGGAGGGACACACACAGCGAGGGAGGGACACACGCAACGAGGGAGGGACACACACAACGAGGGAGGGACACATACACAGCGAGGGAGAGACACACACACACAGCGTGGGGGACACACACACACACAGCGATGGAGGGACACACACGCACACACACAGCGAGGGAGGGACACACACACACAGCGAGGGAGGGACACACACACACAGCGAGGGAGAGACACACACACACACACACACACAACGAGGGAGGGACACACACATACAGCGAGGGAGGGACACACACATACAGCGAGGAAGGGACACACACACACAGCGAGGGAGGGACACACACACACACACACAGCGAGGGAGAGACACACACACACACAAGGAGGGTGGGACACACACACACAACGAGGGAGGGACACACACACACACACAGCGAGGGAGGGACACACACACACACAGCGAGGGAGGGACACACACGCACACACACAGCGAGGGAGGGACACACACACACACACAGCAAGGGAGGGACACACACGCACACACACAGCGAGGGAGGGACACACACACACACACAGCGAGGGAGGGACACACACAGAAAAAGCGAGGGAGGGACACACACGCACACACACAGCGAGGGAGGGACACACACACACACACAGCGAGGGAGGGACACACACGCACACACACAGCGAGGGAGGGACACACACACACAACGTGGGAGGGGCACATACACACACAGCGAGGGAGGGACACACACACACACACACACAGCGTGGGAGGGACACACACGCACTCACACAGCGAGGGAGGGACACACACACACACACACAACGAGGGAGGGACACTCACACACACAGCGAGGGAGACACACACACACACACACACACAGCGAGGGAGGGACACACACGCACACACACAGCGAGGGAGGGACACACACACACGCACACAGCGAGGGAGGGACACACACACACACACAGTGAGGGAGGGACACACACTCACAGCGAGGAAGGGACACGCACACACAGCGAGGGAGGGACACACACACACACAGCGAGGGAGGGACACACACACACAACGAGGGAGGGACACACACAGCGAGGGAGGGACACACGCAACGAGGGAGGGACACACACAACGAGGGAGGGACACATACACAGCGAGGGAGAGACACACACACACAGCGTGGGGGGGACACACACACACAGCGAGGGAGGGACACACACGCACACACACAGCGAGGGAGGGACACACACACACAGCGAGGGAGGGACACACACACACAGCGAGGGAGAGACACACACACACACAACGAGGGAGGGACACACACATACAGCGAGGGAGGGACACACACATACAGCGAGGAAGGGACACACACACACAGCGAGGGAGGGACACACACAGCGAGGGAGAGACACACACACACACAAGGAGGGAGGGACACACACACACAACGAGGGAGGGACACACACACACACACAGCGAGGGAGGGACACACACACACACAGCGAGGGAGGGACACACACGCACACACACAGCGAGGAAGGGACACACACACACACACAGCAAGGGAGGGACACACACGCACACACACAGCGAGGGAGGGACACACACACACACACAGCGAGGGAGGGACACACACAGACAAAGCGAGGGAGGGACACACACGCACACACACAGCGAGGGAGGGACACACACACACACAGCGAGGGAGGGACACACACGCACACACACAGCGTGGGAGGGACACACACACACAACGTGGGAGGGACACATACACACACAGCGAGGGAGGGACACACACACACACACACACACAGCGTGGGAGGGACACACACGCACTCACACAGCGAGGGAGGGACACACACACACACACACAACGAGGGAGGGACACTCACACACACAGCGAGGGAGAGACACACACACACACACACAGCGAGGGAGGGACACACACGCACACACACAGCGAGGGAGGAACGCACACACACGCACACAGCGAGGGAGGGACACAGACACACACAGTGAGGGAGGGACACACACTGACAGCGAGGGAGGGACACGCACACACAGCGAGGGAGGGACACGCACACACAGCGAGGGAGGGACACACACACACAGAGAGGGAGGGACACACACGCACAGCGAGGGGGTCACACACACACACACAGCGAGGGAGGGACACGCACACACAACGAGGGAGGGACACGCATACACACAGCGAGGGAGGTACACGCACACACAGCGAGGGAGGGACACGCACACATAGCGAGGGAGGGACACACACACACTCACAGCGAGGGAGAGACACACACACACTCACAGCGAGGGAGGGACACACACAATCACAGCGAGGGAGGGACACACACACACTCACAGCGAGGGAGGGACAGACACACACTCACAGCGAGGGAGGGACACACACACACTCACAGCGAGTGAGGGACACACACACACTCATAGCGAGGGAGGGACACACACACACTCACAGCGAGGGAGTGACACGCACACACTCACAGCGAGGGAGGGACACACACACAGCGTGGGAGGGACACACACACACAGCGAGGGAGGGACACACACACACACACACACAACGAGGGAGGGACACGCACACACACAACGAGGGAGGGACACACACACACAGCGAGGGAGGGACACACACACACACACAGAGTGGGAGGGACACACACACACAACGAGGGAGGGACACACACAGCGAGGGAGGGACACACACAACGAGGGAGGGACACACACAACGAGGGAGGGACACACACACACAACGAGGGAGGGACACACACACACAACGAGGGAGGGACACGCACACAGCGAGGGAGGGACACACACACACACAACGAGGGAGGGACACACACACACACACAACGAGGGAGGGACACACACACACAACGAGGGAGGGACACACACACACAAACAACGATGGAGGGACACACACACACTACGAGGGAGGGACACACACAACGATGGAGAGACACGCACACACAGCGAGGGAGGGACACGCACACACAGCGAGGGAGGGACACGCACGCACAGCGAGGGAGGGACACGCACACACAGCGAGGGAGGGACACGCACACACAGCGAGGGATGGACACACACACATACATCGAGGGAGGGACACGCACACACAGCGAGGGAGGGACACGCACACACAGCGAGGGAGGCACACACACGCACACACACAGCGAGGGAGGGACACACACACACAACGTGGGAGGGACACATACACACACAGCGAGGGAGGGACACACACACACACACACACAGCGTGGGAGGGACACACACGCACTCACACAGCGAGGGAGGGACACACACACACACACACAACGAGGGAGGGACACTCACACACACAGCGAGGGAGAGACACACACACACACACACAGCGAGGGAGGGACACACACGCACACAAACAGCGAGGGAGGGACGCACACACACGCACACAGCGAGGGAGGGACACAGACACACACACAGTGAGGGAGGGACACACACTCACAGCGAGGGAGGGACACGCACACACAGCGAGGGAGGGACACGCCCACACAGCGAGGGAGGGACACACACACACACAGAGGGAGGGACACACACGCACAGCGAGGGGGTCACACACACACACACAGCGAGGGAGGGACACGCACACACAACGAGGGAGGGACACGCATACACACAGCGAGGGAGGTACACGCACACACAGCGAGGGAGGGACACGCACACATAGCGAGGGAGGGACACACACACACTCATAGCGAGGGAGAGACACACACACACTCACAGCGAGGGAGGGACACACACAATCACAGCGAGGGTGGGACACACACACACTCACAGCGAGGGAGGGACAGACACACACTCACAGCGACGGAGGGACACACACACACTCACAGCGAGTGAGGGACACACACACACTCATAGCGAGGGAGGGACACACACTCACTCACAGCGAGGGAGTGACACGCACACACTCACAGCGAGGGAGGGACACGCACACACAGCGTGGGAGGGACACGCACACACAGCGAGGGAGGGACACGCACACACAGCGTGGGAGGGACACACACACAGCGTGGGAGGGACACACACACACAGCGAGGGAGGGACACACACACACACACACACAACGAGGGAGGGACACGCACACACACAACGAGGGAGGGACACACACACACAGCGAGGGAGGGACACACACACACACACAGCGTGGGAGGGACACACACACACAACGAGGGAGGGACACACACAGCGAGGGAGGGACACACGCAACGAGGGAGGGACACACACACACAAACAACGATGGAGGGACACACACACACAACGAGGGAGGGACACACACAACGAGGGAGAGACACGCACACACAGCGAGGGAGGGACACGCACACACAGCGAGGGAGGGACACGCACACACAGCGAGGGAGGGACACGCACACACAGCGAGGGATGGACACACACACATACATCGAGGGAGGGACACGCACACACAGCGAGGGAGGGACACGCACACACAGCGAGGGAGGGACACACACACACACAGAGGGAGGGACACACACACACTCACAGCGAGTGAGGGACACTCACACACTCATAGCGAGGGAGGGACACACACACACTCACAGCGAGGGAGTGACACGCACACACTCACAGCGAGGGAGGGACACGCACACACAACGAGGGAGGGACACACACACACAACGAGGGAGGGACACGCACACACAGCGAGGGAGGGACACGCACACACAGCGAGGGAGGGACACGCACACACAGCGAGGGAGGGACACACACACACACATCGAGGGAGGGACACGCACGCACAGCGAGGGAGGGACACGCACACACAGCGAGGGAGGGACACACACACACAGAGGGAGGGACACACACACACACAGCGAGTCGAGGACACACACACACACAGCGAGGGAGGGACACGCACACACAGCGAGGGAGGGACACGCATACACACAGCGAGGGAGGGACACACTCACAGCGAGGGAGAGACACATACACACTCACAGTGAGGGAGGGACACACACATACACTCACAGCGAGGGAGGGACACACACACACTCACAGCGAGGGAGGGACACACACACACTCACAGCGAGCGGGACACACACACACACTCACAGCGAGGGAGAGACACACACACAACGAGGGAGGGACACACACACACAGCGAGGGAGGGACACACACACACAGAGGGAGGGACACACACACACACAGCGAGTCGAGGACACACACACCCACAGCGAGGGAACGACACACACACACACAGCGAGGGAGGGACACACACACACACACACACACACACAACGAGGGAGGGACACACACAGCGAGGGAGGGACACACGCAACGAGGGAGGGACACACACAACGAGGTAGGGACACACACACAGCGAGAGAGGGACACACACACACACAACGAGGGAGGGACACAGACACACACACAACGAGGGAGGGACACACACACACACACAACGAGGGAGGGACACACACACAACGAGGGAGGGACACACACACACACAGCGAGGGAGGGACACGTACACACACAGCGAGGGAGGGACACGCACACACAGCGAGGGAGGGACATGCACACACAGCGAGGGAGGGACACGCACACACAGCGAGGGAGGGACACACACACACATCGAGGGAGGGACACGCACACACAGCGAGGGAGGGACACGCACACACAGCGAGGGAGGGACACACACACACACAACGAGGGAGGGACATACACACAGCGAGGGCGGGACACACACACACACAGCGAGGGAGGGACACACACACACACACAACGAGGGAGGGACACACACACACACACAACGATGGAGGGACACACACACACAACGAGGGAGGGACACACACACACAACGAGGGAGGGACACGCACACACAGCGAGGGAGGGACACACACACACACATCGAGGGAGGGACACGCACACACAGCGAGGGAGGGACACGCACACACAGCGAGGGAGGGACACACACACACAGAGGGAGGGACACACACAAACACAGCGAGTCGGGGACACACACACACACAGCGAGGGAGGGACACGCACACACAGCGAGGGAGGGACACGCATACACACAGCGAGGGAGGGACACGCATACACACAGCGAGGGAGGGACACGCACACACAGCGAGTGAGGGACACACACAGAGCGAGGGAGGGACACACACACACTCACAGCGAGGGAGAGACACACACACACTCACAGCGAGGGAGATACACATACACACTCACAGTGAGGGAGGGACACACACACACACTCACAGCGAGGGAGGGACACACACACACTCACAGCGAGCGGGACACACACACATACTCACAGCGAGGGAGAGACACACACACAACGAGGGAGGGACACACACACACAGCGAGGGAGGGACACACACAACGAGGGAGAGACACACACACACAGCGAGGGAGGGACACACACACACACAACGAGGGAGGGACACACACACACACAGCGAGGGAGGGACACACACACACACAGCGAGGGAGGGACACACACACACACACACAACGAGGGAGGGACACACACAGCGAGGGAGGGACACACGCAACGAGGGAGGGACACACACAACGAGGTAGGGACACACACACACAACGAGGGAGGGAGACACACACACAACGAGGGAGGGACACACACACAGCGAGGGAGGGACACACACACACACAACGAGGGAGGGACACAGACACACACACAACGAGGGAGGGACACACACACACACACAACGAGGGAGGGTCACACACACACAGCGAGGGAGGGACACACTCACACACATCGAGGGAGGGACACGCACACACAGCGAGGGAGGGACACGCACACACACCGAGGGAGGGACACACACACACACACAACGAGGGAGGGACACACACACACACACACAGCGAGGGATGGACACGCACACACAACGAGGGAGGGACACGCATACACACAGCGAGGGAGGGATACGCATACACACAGCGAGGGATGGACACGCACACACAGCGAGGGAGGGACACACACACACAGCGAGGGAGGGACACACACACACACTGACAGCGAGGGAGAGACACACACACACTCACAGCGAGGGAGGGACACACACACACTCACAGCGAGGGAGGGACACACACACACTCACAGCGAGGGAGGGACACACACACTCTCACAGCGAGGGAGGGACACACACACACTCACAGCGAGGGAGGGACACACACACACTCACAGCGAGGGAGGGACACGCACACACTCACAGCGAGGGAGGGACACGCACACACATCGAGGGAGGGACAGGCACACACAGCGAGGGAGGGACACGCACACACAGCGTGGGAGGGACACACACAGCGTGGGAGGGACACACACACACACAGCGAGGGAGGGACACACACACACAGATACGCACAAAGAGGGAGGGACACACACACACAGCGAGGGAGGGACACGCACACACACAACGAGGGAGGAACACACACACACAGCGAGGGAGGGACACACACACACACAGCGAGGGAGGGACACACACACACAACGAGGGAGGGACACACACAGCGAGGGAGGGACACACGCAACGAGGGAGGGACACACACAACGAGGGAGGGACACATTCACAGCGAGGGAGAGACACACACACACAGCGTGGGGGACACACACACACACAGCGAGGGAGGGACACACACGCACACACACAGCGAGGGAGGGACACACACACACAGCGAGGGAGGGACACACACACACAGCGAGGGAGAGACACACACACACACACACACAACGAGGGAGGGACACACACATACAGCGAGGGAGGGACACACACATACAGCGAGGAAGGGACACACACACACAGCGAGGGAGGGACACACACACACACACAGCGAGGGAGAGACACACACACACACAAGGAGGGAGGGACACACACACACAACGAGGGAGGGACACACACACACACACACAGCGAGGGAGGGACACACACACACACAGCGAGGGAGGGACACACACGCACACACACAGCGAGGGAGGGACACACACACACACACAGCAAGGGAGGGACACACACGCACACACACAGCGAGGGAGGGACACACACACACACACAGCGAGGGAGGGACACACACAGACAAAGCGAGGGAGGGACACACACGCACACACACAGCGAGGGAGGGACACACACACACACACAGCGAGGGAGGGACACACACGCACACACACAGCGAGGGAGGGACACACACACACAACGTGGGAGGGACACATACACACACAGCGAGGGAGGGACACACACACACACACACACACACAGCGTGGGAGGGACACACACGCAATCACACAGCGAGGGAGGGACACACACACACACACACAACGAGGGAGGGACACTCACACACACAGCGAGGGAGAGAGACACACACACACACACACACACAGCGAGGGAGGGACACACACGCACACACACAGCGAGGGAGGGACACACACACGCACACAGCGAGGGAGGGACACACACACACACACAGTGAGGGAGGGACACACACTCACAGCGAGGGAGGGACACGCACACACACAACGAGGGAGGGACACACACACACAGCGAGGGAGGGACACACACACACACAGCGAGGGAGGGACACACACACACAACGAGGGAGGGACACACACAGCGAGGGAGGGACACACACACAACGAGGGAGGGACACACACACACACAGCGAGGGAGGGACACGTACACACACAGCGAGGGAGGGACACGCACACACAGCGAGGGAGGGACATGCACACACAGCGAGGGAGGGACACGCACACACAGCGAGGGAGGGACACACACACACATCGAGGGAGGGACACGCGCACACAGCGAGGGAGGGACACGCACACACAGCGAGGGAGGGACACACACACACACAACGAGGGAGGGACACACACACAGCGAGGGCGGGACACACACACACACAACGAGGGAGGGACACACACACACACACAACGAGGGAGGGACACACACACACACACAACGATGGAGGGACACACACACACAACGAGGGAGGGACACACACACACAACGAGGGAGGGACACGCACACACAGCGAGGGAGGGACACACACACACACATCGAGGGAGGGACACGCACACACAGCGAGGGAGGGACACGCACACACAGTGAGGGAGGGACACACACACACAGAGGGAGGGACACACACAAACACAGCGAGTCGGACACACACACACACACAGCGAGGGAGGGACACGCACACACAGCGAGGGAGGGACACGCATACACACAGCGAGGGAGGGACACGCATACACACAGCGAGGGAGGGACACGCACACACAGCGAGTGAGGGACACACACAGAGCGAGGGAGGGACACACACACACTCACAGCGAGGGAGAGACACACACACACTCACAGCGAGGGAGATACACATACACACTCACAGTGAGGGAGGGACACACACACACACTCACAGCGAGGGAGGGACACACACACACTCACAGCGAGCGGGACACACACACATACTCACAGCGAGGGAGAGACACACACACAACGAGGGAGGGACACACACACACAGCGAGGGAGGGACACACACAACGAGGGAGAGACACACACACACAGCGAGGGAGGGACACGCACACACACAACGAGGGAGGGACACACACACACACAGCGAGGGAGGGACACACACACACACAGCGAGGGAGGGACACACACACACACACACACAACGAGGGAGGGACACACACAGCGAGGGAGGGACACACGCAACGAGGGAGGGACACACACAACGAGGTAGGGACACACACACACAACGAGGGAGGGAGACACACACACAACGAGGGAGGGACACACACACAGCGAGGGAGGGACACACACACACACAACGAGGGAGGGACACAGACACACACACAACGAGGGAGGGACACACACACACACACAACGAGGGAGGGTCACACACACACAGCGAGGGAGGGACACACTCACACACATCGAGGGAGGGACACGCACACACAGCGAGGGAGGGACACGCACACACACCGAGGGAGGGACACACACACACACACAACGAGGGAGGGACACACACACACACACACAGCGAGGGATGGACACGCACACACAACGAGGGAGGGACACGCATACACACAGCGAGGGAGGGATACGCATACACACAGCGAGGGATGGACACGCACACACAGCGAGGGAGGGACACACACACACAGCGAGGGAGGGACACACACACACACTGACAGCGAGGGAGAGACACACACACACTCACAGCGAGGGAGGGACACACACACACTCACAGCGAGGGAGGGACACACACACACTCACAGCGAGGGAGGGACACACACACTCTCACAGCGAGGGAGGGACACACACACACTCACAGCGAGGGAGGGACACACACACACTCACAGCGAGGGAGGGACACGCACACACTCACAGCGAGGGAGGGACACGCACACACATCGAGGGAGGGACAGGCACACACAGCGAGGGAGGGACACACACGCACACACACAGCGTGGGAGGGACACACACAGCGTGGGAGGGACACACACACACACAGCGAGGGAGGGACACACACACACAGATACGCACAAAGAGGGAGGGACACACACACACAGCGAGGGAGGGACACGCACACACACAACGAGGGAGGAACACACACACACAGCGAGGGAGGGACACACACACACACAGCGAGGGAGGGACACACACACACAACGAGGGAGGGACACACACAGCGAGGGAGGGACACACGCAACGAGGGAGGGACACACACAACGAGGGAGGGACACATTCACAGCGAGGGAGAGACACACACACACAGCGTGGGGGACACACACACACACAGCGAGGGAGGGACACACACGCACACACACAGCGAGGGAGGGACACACACACACAGCGAGGGAGGGACACACACACACAGCGAGGGAGAGACACACACACACACACACAACGAGGGAGGGACACACACATACAGCGAGGGAGGGACACACACATACAGCGAGGAAGGGACACACACACACAGCGAGGGAGGGACACACACACACACACAGCGAGGGAGAGACACACACACACACACAAGGAGGGAGGGACACACACACACAACGAGGGAGGGACACACACACACACACACAGCGAGGGAGGGACACACACACACACAGCGAGGGAGGGACACACACGCACACACACAGCGAGGGAGGGACACACACACACACACAGCAAGGGAGGGACACACACGCACACACACAGCGAGGGAGGGACACACACACACACACAGCGAGGGAGGGACACACACAGACAAAGCGAGGGAGGGACACACACGCACACACACAGCGAGGGAGGGACACACACACACACACAGCGAGGGAGGGACACACACGCACACACACAGCGAGGGAGGGACACACACACACAACGTGGGAGGGACACATACACACACAGCGAGGGAGGGACACACACACACACACACACACAGCGTGGGAGGGACACACACGCACTCACACAGCGAGGGAGGGACACACACACACACACACAACGAGGGAGGGACACTCACACACACAGCGAGGGAGAGACACACACACACACACACACACACAGCGAGGGAGGGACACACACGCACACACACAGCGAGGGAGGGACACACACACACGCACACAGCGAGGGAGGGACACACACACACACACAGTGAGGGAGGGACACACACTCACAGCGAGGGAGGGACACGCACACACACAACCAGGGAGGGACACACACACACAGCGAGGGAGGGACACACACACACACAGCGAGGGAGGGACTCACACACACAACGAGGGAGGGACACACACAGCGAGGGAGGGACACACGCAACGAGGGAGGGACACACACAACGAGGGAGGGACACATACACAGCGAGGGAGAGACACACACACACAGCGTGGGGGGGACACACACACACAGCGAGGGAGGGACACACACGCACACACACAGCGAGGGAGGGACACACACACACAGCGAGGGAGGGACACACACACACAGCGAGGGAGAGACACACACACACACAACGAGGGAGGGACACACACATACAGCGAGGGAGGGACACACACATACAGCGAGGAAGGGACACACACACACAGCGAGGGAGGGACACACACACACACACAGCGAGGGAGAGACACACACACAAGGAGGGAGGGACACACACACACAACGAGGGAGGGACACACACACACACACAGCGAGGGAGGGACACACACACACACAGCGAGGGAGGGACACACACGCACACACACAGCGAGGGAGGGACACACACACACACACAGCAAGGGAGGGACACACACGCACACACACAGCGAGGGAGGGACACACACACACACAGCGAGGGAGGGACACACACACACTCACAGCGAGGGAGGGACACGCACACACATCGAGGGAGGGACACGCACACACAGCGAGGGAGGGACACGCACACACAGCGTGGGAGGGACACACACAGCGTGGGAGAGACACACACACACAGATACGCACAAAGAGGGAGGGACACACACACACAGCGAGGGAGGGACACACACACACAGATACGCACAAAGAGGGAGGGACACACACACACAGCGAGGGAGGGACACGCACACACACAACGAGGGAGGAACACACACACACAGCGAGGGAGGGACACACACACACACAGCGAGGGAGGGACACACACACACAACGAGGGAGGGACACACACAGCGAGGGAGGGACACACGCAACGAGGGAGGGACACACACAACGAGGGAGGGACACGTACACAGCGAGGGAGAGACACACACACACAGCGTGGGGGACACACACACACACAGCGAGGGAGGGACACACACGCACACACACAGCGAGGGAGGGACACACACACACAGCGAGGGAGGGACACACACACACAGCGAGGGAGAGACACACACACACACACACAACGAGGGAGGGACACACACATACAGCGAGGGAGGGACACACACATACAGCGAGGAAGGGACACACACACACAGCGAGGGAGGGACACACACACACACACAGCGAGGGAGAGACACACACACACACAAGGAGGGAGGGACACACACAGCGAGGGAGGGACACACGCAACGAGGGAGGGACACACACAACGAGGGAGGGACACATACACAGCGAGGGAGAGACACACACACACAGCGTGGGGGGGACACACACACACAGCGAGGGAGGGACACACACGCACACACACAGCGAGGGAGGGACACACACACATACTCACAGCGAGGGAGAGACACACACACAACGAGGGAGGGACACACACACACAGCGAGGGAGGGACACACACACACACACACAACGAGGGAGAGACACACACACACAGCGAGGGTGGGACACGCACACACACAACGAGGGAGGGACACACACACACACAGCGAGGGAGGGACACACACACACACAGCGAGGGAGGGACACACACACACACACACACAACGAGGGAGGGACACACACAGCGAGGGAGGGACACACGCAACGAGGGAGGGACACACACAACGAGGTAGGGACACACACACACAACGAGGGAGGGAGACACACACACAACGAGGGAGGGACACACACACAGCGAGGGAGGGACACACATACACACAACGAGGGAGGGACACAGACACACACACAACGAGGGAGGGACACACACACACACACAACGAGGGAGGGTCACACACACAACGAGGGAGGGACACACACACACACAGCGAGGGAGGGACACGCACACATACAGCGAGGGAGGGACACGCACACACAGCGAGGGAGGGACACGCACACACAGCGAGGGAGGGACACGCCCACACAGCGAGGGAGGGACACGCACACACAGCGAGGGAAGGACACGCACACACAGCGAGGGAGGGACACACTCACACACATCGAGGGAGGGACACGCACACACAGCGAGGGAGGGACACGCACACACACCGAGGGAGGGACACACACACACACACAACGAGGGAGGGACACACACAGACACACACACACACACAGCGAGGGAGGGACACGCACACACAACGAGGGAGGGACACGCATACACACAGCGAGGGAGGGATACGCATACACACAGCGAGGGAGGGACACGCACACACAGCGAGGGAGGGACACACACACACAGCGAGGGAGGGACACACACACACACTGACAGCGAGGGAGAGACACACACACACTCACAGCGAGGGAGGGACACACACACACTCACAGCGAGGGAGGGACACACACACTCTCACAGCGAGGGAGGGACACACACACACTCACAGCGAGGGAGGGACACACACACACTCACAGCGAGGGAGGGACACGCACACACTCACAGCGAGGGAGGGACACGCACACACATCGAGAGAGGGACATGCACACACAGCGTGGGAGGGACACACACAGCGTGGGAGGGACACACACACACAGCGAGGGAGGGACACACACACACAGATACGCACAAAGAGGGAGGGACACACACACACAGCGAGGGAGGGACACGCACACACACAACGAGGGAGGAACACACACACACAGCGAGGGAGGGTCACACACACACAAAGCGAGGGAGGGACACACACACACAACGAGGGAGGGACACACACAGCGAGGGAGGGACACACGCAACGAGGGAGGGACACACACAACGAGGGAGGGACACGTACACAGCGAGGGAGAGACACACACACACAGCGTGGGGGACACACACACACACAGCGAGGGAGGGACACACACGCACACACACAGCGAGGGAGGGACACACACACACAGCGAGGGAGGAACACACACACACAGCGAGGGAGAGACACACACACACACACACAACGAGGGAGGGACACACACATACAGCGAGGGAGGGACACACACATCCAGCGAGGAAGGGACACACACACACAGCGAGGGAGGGACACACACACACACACAGCGAGGGAGAGACACACACACACACAAGGAGGGAGGGACACACACACACAACGAGGGAGGGACACACACACACACACAGCGAGGGAGGGACACACACACACACAGCGAGGGAGGGACACACACGCACACACACAGCGAGGGAGGGACACACACACACACACACAGCAAGGGAGGGACACACACGCACACACACAGCGAGGGAGGGACACACACACACACACAGCGAGGGAGGGACACACACAGACAAAGCGAGGGAGGGACACACACGCACACACACAGCGAGGGAGGGACACACACACACACACAGCGAGGGAGGGACACACACGCACACACACAGCGAGGGAGGGACACACACACACAACGTGGGAGGGACACATACACACACAGCGAGGGAGGGACACACACACACACAGCGTGGGAGGGACACACACGCACTCACACAGCGAGGGAGGGACACACACACACACACACAACGAGGGAGGGACACTCACACACACAGCGAGGGAGACACACACACACACACACACACACACAGCGAGGGAGGGACACACACACACACACACAGCGAGGGAGGGACACACACACACGCACACAGCGAGGGAGGGACACACACACACACACACAGTGAGGGAGGGACACACACACACACACACAGTGAGGGAGGGACACACACTCACAGCGAGGGAGGGACACGCACACACACAACGAGGGAGGGACACACACACACAGCGAGGGAGGGACACACACACACACACAGCGAGGGAGGGACACACACACACAACGAGGGAGGGACACACACAGCGAGGGAGGGACACACGCAACGAGGGAGGGACACACACAACGAGGGAGAGACACATACACAGCGAGGGAGAGACACACACACACAGCGTGGGGGACACACACACTCACAGCGAGGGAGGGACACACACGGACACACACAGCGAGGGAGGGACACACACACATACTCACAGCGAGGGAGAGACACACACACAACGAGGGAGGGACACACACACACAGCGAGGGAGGGACACACACACACACACAACGAGGGAGAGACACTCACACACAGCGAGGGAGGGACACGCACACACACAACGAGGGAGGGACACACACACACACAGCGAGGGAGGGACACACACACACACACAGCGAGGGAGGGACACACACACACACACACACAACGAGGGAGGGACACACACAGCGAGGGAGGGACACACGCAACGAGGGAGGGACACACACAACGAGGTAGGGACACACACACACAACGAGGGAGGGAGACACACACACAACGAGGGAGGGACACACACACAGCGAGGGAGGGACACACACACACACAACGAGGGAGGGACACAGACACACACACAACGAGGGAGGGACACACACACACACACAACGAGGGAGGGTCACACACACAACGAGGGAGGGACACACACACACACAGCGAGGGAGGGACACGCACACATACAGCGAGGGAGGCACACGCACACAGCGAGGGAGGGACACGCCCACACAGCGAGGGAGGGACACGCACACACAGCGAGGGAGGGACACGCACACACAGCGAGGGAGGGACATGCACACACAGCGAGGGAGGGACACGCACACACAGCGAGGGAGGGACACACTCACACACATCGAGGGAGGGACACGCACACACAGCGAGGGAGGGACACGCACACACACCGAGGGAGGGACACACACACACACACAACGAGGGAGGGACACACACACACACACACACACAGCGAGGGAGGGACACGCACACACAACGAGGGAGGGACACGCATACACACAGCGAGGGAGGGATACGCATACACACAGCGAGGGAGGGACACGCACACACAGCGAGGGAGGGACACACACACACAGCGAGGGAGGGACACACACACACACTGACAGCGAGGGAGAGACACACACACACTCACAGCGAGGGAGGAACACACACACACTCACAGCGAGGGAGGGACACACACACACTCACAGCGAGGGAGGGACACACACACTCTCACAGCGAGGGAGGGACACACACACACTCACAGCGAGGGAGGGACACACACACACTCACAGCGAGGGAGGGACACGCACACACTCACAGCGAGGGAGGGACACGCACACACATCGAGAGAGGGACACGCACACACAGCGTGGGAGGGACACACACAGCGTGGGAGGGACACACACACACACAGCGAGGGAGGGACACATACACACAGATACGCACAAAGAGGGAGGGACACACACACACAGCGAGGGAGGGACACGCACACACACAACGAGGGAGGAACACACACACAGCGAGGGAGGGACACACACACACACAGCGAGGGAGGGACACACACACACAACGAGGGAGGGACACACACAGCGAGGGAGGGACACACGCAACGAGGGAGGGACACACACAACGAGGGAGGGACACATTCACAGCGAGGGAGAGACACACACACACAGCGTGGGGGACACACACACACACACAGCGAGGGAGGGACACACACGCACACACACAGCGAGGGAGGGACACACACACACAGCGAGGGAGGGACACACACACACAGCGAGGGAGAGACACACACACACACACACAACGAGGGAGGGACACACACATACAGCGAGGGAGGGACACACACATACAGCGAGGAAGGGACACACACACACAGCGAGGGAGGGACACACACACACACACAGCGAGGGAGAGACACACACACACACAAGGAGGGAGGGACACACACACACAACGAGGGAGGGACACACACACACACACAGCGAAGGAGGGACACACACACACACACAGCGAGGGAGGGACACACACGCACACACACAGCGAGGGAGGGACACACACACACACACAGCAAGGGAGGGACACACACGCACACACACAGCGAGGGAGGGACACACACACACACACAGCGAGGGAGGGACACACACAGACAAAGCGAGGGAGGGACACACACGCACACACACAGCGAGGGAGGGACACACACACACACACAGCGAGGGAGGGACACACACGCACACACACAGCGAGGGAGGGACACACACACACAACGTGGGAGGGACACATACACACACAGCGAGGGAGGGACACACACACACACACACACACACAGCGTGGGAGGGACACACACGCACTCACACAGCGAGGGAGGGACACACACACACACACACAACGAGGGAGGGACACTCACACACACAGCGAGGGAGACACACACACACACACACACACACACAGCGAGGGAGGGACACACACGCACACACACAGCGAGGGAGGGACACACACACACGCACACAGCGAGGGAGGGACACACACACACACACAGTGAGGGAGGGACACACACTCACAGCGAGGGAGGGACACGCACACACACAACGAGGGAGGGACACACACACACAGCGAGGGAGGGACACACACACACACAGCGAGGGAGGGACACACGCAACGAGGGAGGGACACACACAACGAGGGAGGGACACATACACAGCGAGGGAGAGACACACACACACAGCGTGGGGGGGACACACACACACAGCGAGGGAGGGACACACACGCACACACACAGCGAGGGAGGGACACACACACACAGCGAGGGAGGGACACACACACACAGCGAGGGAGAGACACACACACACACAACGAGGGAGGGACACACACATACAGCGAGGGAGGGACACATACATACAGCGAGGAAGGGACACACACACACAGCGAGGGAGGGACACACACACACACACACACACACAGCGAGGGAGAGACACACACACAAGGAGGGAGGGACACACACACACAACGAGGGAGGGACACACACACACACACAGCGAGGGAGGGACACACACACACACAGCGAGGGAGGGACACACACGCACACACACAGCGAGGGAGGGACACACACACACACACAGCAAGGGAGGGACACACACGCACACACACAGCGAGGGAGGGACACACACACACACACAGCGAGGAAGGGACACGCACACACTCACAGCGAGGGAGGGACACGCACACACATCGAGGGAGGGACACGCACACACAGCGAGGGAGGGACACGCACACACAGCGTGGGAGGGACACACACAGCGTGGGAGGGACACACACACACACAGCGAGGGAGGGACACACACACATACATCGAGGGAGGGACACGCACACACAGCGAGGGAGGGACACGCACACACAGCGAGGGAGGGACACACACACACACAGAGGGAGGGACACACACACACTCACAGCGAGTGAGGGACACTCACACACTCATAGCGAGGGAGGGACACACACACACTCACAGCGAGGGAGTGACACGCACACACTCACAGCGAGGGAGGGACACGCACACACAGCGAGGGAGGGACACGCACACACAGCGAGGGAGGGACACGCACACACAGCGAGGGAGGGAGACGCACACACAGCGTGGGAGGGACACACACACAGCGTGGGAGGGACACACACAGCGAGGGAGGGACACACACACACACACACAACGAGGGAGGGACACACACACACAGCGAGGGAGGGACACGCACACACACAACGAGGGAGGGACACACACACACAGCGAGGGAGGGACACACACACACACAGCGTGGGAGGGACACACACACACACACACAACGAGGGAGGGACACACACAGCGAGTGAGGGACACACGCAACGAGGGGGGGACACACACAACGAGGAAGGGACACACACACACAACGAGGGAGGGACACACACACACAACGAGGGAGGGAGACACACACAGCGAGGGCGGGACACACACACATACAACGAGGGAGGGACACACACACACACACAACGTGGGTGGGACACACACACACACACACAACGAGGGAGGGACACACACACACATCGAGGGAGGGACACGCACACACAGCGAGGGAGGGACACGCACACACAGCGTGAGAGGGACACACACAGCGTGGGAGGGACACACACACACACAGCGAGGGAGGGACACACACACACACATACACACAAAGAGGGAGGGACACACACACACAGCGAGGGAGGGACACGCACACACACAACGAGGGAGGGACACACACACACAGCGAGGGAGGGACACACACGCACAGCGAGGGGGTCACACACACACACACAGCGAGGGAGGGACACGCACACACAACGAGGGAGGGACACGCATACACACAGCGAGGGAGGGACACGCATACACACAGCGAGGGAGGTAAACGCACACACAGCGAGGGAGGGACACACACACAGCGAGGGAGGGACACGCACACACACAACGAGGGAGGAACACACACACACAGCGAGGGAGGGACACACACACACACAGCGAGGGAGGGACACACACACACAACGAGGGAGGGACACACACAGCGAGGGAGGGACACACGCAACGAGGGAGGGACACACACAACGAGGGAGGGACACATTCACAGCGAGGGAGAGACACACACACACAGCGTGGGGGACACACACACACACAGCGAGGGAGGGACACACACGCACACACACAGCGAGGGAGGGACACACACACACAGCGAGGGAGGGACACACACACACAGCGAGGGAGAGACACACACACACACACACAACGAGGGAGGGACACACACATACAGCGAGGGAGGGACACACACATACAGCGAGGAAGGGACACACACACACAGCGAGGGAGGGACACACACACACACACAGCGAGGGAGAGACACACACACACACAAGGAGGGAGGGACACACACACACAACGAGGGAGGGACACACACACACACACAGCGAAGGAGGGACACACACACACACAGCGAGGGAGGGACACACACGCACACACACAGCGAGGGAGGGACACACACACATACACAGCAAGGGAGGGACACACACGCACACACACAGCGAGGGAGGGACACACACACACACACAGCGAGGGAGGGACACACACAGACAAAGCGAGGGAGGGACACACACGCACACACACAGCGAGGGAGGGACACACACACACACACAGCGAGGGAGGGACACACACGCACACACACAGCGAGGGAGGGACACACACACACAACGTGGGAGGGACACATACACACACAGCGAGGGAGGGACACACACACACACACACACACACAGCGTGGGAGGGACACACACGCACTCACACAGCGAGGGAGGGACACACACACACACACACAACGAGGGAGGGACACTCACACACACAGCGAGGGAGACACACACACACACACACACACACACAGCGAGGGAGGGACACACACGCACACACACAGCGAGGGAGGGACACACACACACGCACACAGCGAGGGAGGGACACACACACACACACAGTGAGGGAGGGACACACACTCACAGCGAGGGAGGGACACGCACACACACAACGAGGGAGGGACACACACACACAGCGAGGGAGGGACACACACACACACAGCGAGGGAGGGACACACGCAACGAGGGAGGGACACACACAACGAGGGAGGGACACATACACAGCGAGGGAGAGACACACACACACAGCGTGGGGGGGACACACACACACAGCGAGGGAGGGACACACACGCACACACACAGCGAGGGAGGGACACACACACACAGCGAGGGAGGGACACACACACACAGCGAGGGAGAGACACACACACACACAACGAGGGAGGGACACACACATACAGCGAAGGAGGGACACACACATACAGCGAGGAAGGGACACACACACACAGCGAGGGAGGGACACACACACACACACACACACAGCGAGGGAGAGACACACACACAAGGAGGGAGGGACACACACACACAACGAGGGAGGGACACACACACACACACAGCGAGGGAGGGACACACACACACACAGCGAGGGAGGGACACACACGCACACACACAGCGAGGGAGGGACACACACACACACACAGCAAGGGAGGGACACACACGCACACACACAGCGAGGGAGGGACACACACACACACACACAGCGAGGGAGGGACACGCACACACTCACAGCGAGGGAGGGACACGCACACACATCGAGGGAGGGACACGCACACACAGCGAGGGAGGGACACGCACACACAGCGTGGGAGGGACACACACAGCGTGGGAGGGACACACACACACACAGCGAGGGAGGGACACACACACATACATCGAGGGAGGGACACGCACACACAGCGAGGGAGGGACACGCACACACAGCGAGGGAGGGACACACACACACACAGAGGGAGGGACACACACACACTCACAGCGAGTGAGGGACACTCACACACTCATAGCGAGGGAGGGACACACACACACTCACAGCGAGGGAGTGACACGCACACACTCACAGCGAGGGAGGGACACGCACACACAGCGAGGGAGGGACACGCACACACAGCGAGGGAGGGACACGCACACACAGCGAGGGAGGGAGACGCACACACAGCGTGGGAGGGACACACACACAGCGTGGGAGGGACACACACAGCGAGGGAGGGACACACACACACACACACAACGAGGGAGGGACACACACACACAGCGAGGGAGGGACACGCACACACACAACGAGGGAGGGACACACACACACAGCGAGGGAGGGACACACACACACACAGCGTGGGAGGGACACACACACACACACACAACGAGGGAGGGACACACACAGCGAGGGAGGGACACACGCAACGAGGGGGGGACACACACAACGAGGAAGGGACACACACACACAACGAGGGAGGGACACACACACACAACGAGGGAGGGACACACACACAGCGAGGGCGGGACACACACACACACAACGAGGGAGGGACACACACACACACACAACGTGGGTGGGACACACACACACACACACAACGAGGGAGGGACACACACACACATCGAGGGAGGGACACGCACACACAGCGAGGGAGGGACACGCACACACAGCGTGAGAGGGACACACACAGCGTGGGAGGGACACACACACACACAGCGAGGGAGGGACACACACACACACATACACACAAAGAGGGAGGGACACACACACACAGCGAGGGAGGGACACGCACACACACAACGAGGGAGGGACACACACACACAGCGAGGGAGGGACACACACACACATCGAGGGAGGGACACGCACACACAGCGAGGGAGGGACACGCACACACAGCGAGGGAGGGACACACACACACACAACGAGGGAGGGACACACACACAGCGAGGGCGGGACACACACACACACAACGAGGGAGGGACACACACACACACACAACGAGGGAGGGACACACACACACACACAACGATGGAGGGACACACACACACAACGAGGGAGGGACACACACACACAACGAGGGAGGGACACGCACACACAGCGAGGGAGGGACACACACACACACATCGAGGGAGGGACACGCACACACAGCGAGGGAGGGACACGCACACACAGCGAGGGAGGGACACACACACACAGAGGGAGGGACACACACAAACTCAGCGAGTCGGGGACACACACACACACAGCGAGGGAGGGACACGCACACACAGCGAGTGAGGGACACACACACAGCGAGGGAGGGACACACACACACTCACAGCGAGGGAGAGACACACACACACTCACAGCGAGGGAGGGACACACACACACTCACAGCGAGGGAGAGACACATACACACTCACAGTGAGGGAGGGACACACACACACACTCACAGCGAGGGAGGGACACACACACACTCACAGCGAGGGAGGGACACACACACACTCACAGCGAGGGAGGGACACACACACACTCACAGCGAGCGGGACACACACACATACTCACAGCGAGGGAGAGACACACACACAACGAGGGAGAGACACACACACACAGCGAGGGAGGGATACGCACACACACAACGTGGGAGGGACACACACACACACAGCGAGGGAGGGACACACACACACACAGCGAGGGAGGGACACACACACACACACACACAACGAGGGAGGGACACACACAGCGAGGGAGGGACACACGCAACGAGGGAGGGACACACACAACGAGGTAGGGACACACACACACAACGAGGGAGGGAGACACACACACAACGAGGGAGGGACACACACACAGCGAGGGAGGGACACACACACACACAACGAGGGAGGGACACAGACACACACACAACGAGGGAGGGACACACACACACACAACGAGGGAGGGTCACACACACACAGCGAGGGAGGGACACACTCACACACATCGAGGGAGGGACACGCACACACAGCGAGGGAGGGACACGCACACACACCGAGGGAGGGACACACACACACACACAACGAGGGAGGGACACACACACACACACACAGCGAGGGAGGGACACGCACACACAACGAGGGAGGGACACGCATACACACAGCGAGGGAGGGATACGCATACACACAGCGAGGGATGGACACGCACACACAGCGAGGGAGGGACACACACACACAGCGAGGGAGGGACACACACACACACTGACAGCGAGGGAGAGACACACACACACTCACAGCGAGGGAGGGACACACACACACTCACAGCGAGGGAGGGACACACACACTCTCACAGCGAGGGAGGGACACACACACTCACAGCGAGGGAGGGACACACACACACTCACAGCGAGGGAGGGACACGCACACACTCACAGCGAGGGAGGGACACGCACACACATCGAGGGAGGGACAGGCACACACAGCGAGGGAGGGACACGCACACACAGCGTGGGAGGGACACACACAGCGTGGGAGGGACACACACACACACAGCGAGGGAGGGACACACACACACAGATACGCACAAGAGGGAGGGACACACACACACAGCGAGGGAGGGACACGCACACACACAACGAGGGAGGAACACACACACACAGCGAGGGAGGGACACACACACACACAGCGAGGGAGGGACACACACACACAACGAGGGAGGGACACACACAGCGAGGGAGGGACACACGCAACGAGGGAGGGACACACACAACGAGGGAGGGACACGTACACAGCGAGGGAGAGACACACACACACAGCGTGGGGGACACACACACACACAGCGAGGGAGGGACACACACGCACACACACAGCGAGGGAGGGACACACACACACAGCGAGGGAGGGACACACACACACAGCGAGGGAGAGACACACACACACACACACAACGAGGGAGGGACACACACATACAGCGAGGGAGGGACACACACATACAGCGAGGAAGGGACACACACACACAGCGAGGGAGGGACACACGCACACACACAGCGAGGGAGGGACACACACACACAGCGAGGGAGGGACACACACACACAGCGAGGGAGAGACACACACACACACACACAACGAGGGAGGGACACACACATACAGCGAGGGAGGGACACACACATACAGCGAGGAAGGGACACACACACACAGCGAGGGAGGGACACACACACACACACAGCGAGGGAGAGACACACACACACACAAGGAGGGAGGGACACACACACACAACGAGGGAGGGACACACACACACACACAGCGAAGGAGGGACACACACACACACAGCGAGGGAGGGACACACACGCACACACACAGCGAGGGAGGGACACACACACACACACAGCAAGGGAGGGACACACACGCACACACACAGCGAGGGAGGGACACACACACACACACAGCGAGGGAGGGACACACACAGACAAAGCGAGGGAGGGACACACACGCACACACACAGCGAGGGAGGGACACACACACACACACACAGCGAGGGAGGGACACACACGCACACACACAGCGAGGGAGGGACACACACACACAACGTGGGAGGGACACATACACACACAGCGAGGGAGGGACACACACACACACACACACACAGCGTGGGAGGGACACACACGCACTCACACAGCGAGGGAGGGACACACACACACACACACAACGAGGGAGGGACACTCACACACACAGCGAGGGAGACACACACACACACACACACACACACAGCGAGGGAGGGACACACACGCACACACACAGCGAGGGAGGGACACACACACACGCACACAGCGAGGGAGGGACACACACACACACACAGTGAGGGAGGGACACACACTCACAGCGAGGGAGGGACACGCACACACACAACGAGGGAGGGACACACACACAGCGAGGGAGGGACACACACACACACACAGCGAGGGAGGGACACACGCAACGAGGGAGGGACACACACAACGAGGGAGGGACACATACACAGCGAGGGAGAGACACACACACACAGCGTGGGGGGGACACACACACACAGCGAGGGAGGGACACACACGCACACACACAGCGAGGGAGGGACACACACACACAGCGAGGGAGGGACACACACACACAGCGAGGGAGAGACACACACACACACAACGAGGGAGGGACACACACATACAGCGAGGGAGGGACACACACACACTCACAGCGAGGAAGGGACACACACACACAGCGAGGGAGGGACACACACACACACACACACAGCGAGGGAGAGACACACACACAAGGAGGGAGGGACACACACACACAACGAGGGAGGGACACACACACACACACACAGCGAGGGAGGGACACACACACACAGCGAGGGAGGGACACACACGCACACACACAGCGAGGGAGGGACACACACACACACACAGCAAGGGAGGGACACACACGCACACACACAGCGAGGGAGGGGCACACACACACACACAGCGAGGGAGGGACACGCACACACTCACAGCGAGGGAGGGACACGCACACACATCGAGGGAGGGACACGCACACACAGCGAGGGAGGGACACGCACACACAGCGTGGGAGGGACACACACAGCGTGGGAGGGACACACACACACACAGCGAGGGAGGGACACACACACATACATCGAGGGAGGGACACGCACACACAGCGAGGGAGGGACACGCACACACAGCGAGGGAGGGACACACACACACACAGAGGGAGGGACACACACACACTCACAGCGAGTGAGGGACACTCACACACTCATAGCGAGGGAGGGACACACACACACTCACAGCGAGGGAGTGACACGCACACACTCACAGCGAGGGAGGGACACGCACACACAGCGAGGGAGGGACACGCACACACAGCGAGGGAGGGACACGCACACACAGCGAGGGAGGGAGACGCACACACAGCGTGGGAGGGACACACACACAGCGTGGGAGGGACACACACAGCGAGGGAGGGACACACACACACACACACAACGAGGGAGGGACACACACACACAGCGAGGGAGGGACACGCACACACACAACGAGGGAGGGACACACACACACAGCGAGGGAGGGACACACACACACACAGCGTGGGAGGGACACACACACACACACACAAAGAGGGAGGGACACACACAGCGAGGGAGGGACACACGCAACGAGGGGGGGACACACACAACGAGGAAGGGACACACACACACAACGAGGGAGGGACACACACACACAACGAGGGAGGGACACACACATAGCGAGGGCGGGACACACACACACACACAACGAGGGAGGGACACACACACACACACAACGTGGGAGGGACACACACACACACACACAACGAGGGAGGGACACACACACACATCGAGGGAGGGACACGCACACACAGCGAGGGAGGGACACGCACACACAGCGTGGGAGGGACACACACAGCGTGGGAGGGACACACACACACACAGCGAGGGAGGGACACACACACACACATACACACAAAGAGGGAGGGACACACACACACAGCGAGGGAGGGACACGCACACACACAACGAGGGAGGGACACACACACACAGCGAGGGAGGGACACACACGCACAGCGAGGGGGTCACACACGCACACACAACGAGGGAGGGACACGCATACACACAGCGAGGGAGGGACACGCATACACACAGCGAGGGAGGGACACGCATACACACAGCGAGGGAGGGACACGCACACACAGCGAGGGAGGGACACACACACACTCACAGCGAGGGAGAGACACACACACACTCACAGCGAGGGAGGGACACACACAATCACAGCGAGGGAGGGACACACACACACTCACAGCGAGGGAGGGACACACACACACTCACAGCGAGTGAGGGACACACACACACTCATAGCGAGGGAGGGACACACACACACTCACAGCGAGGGAGTGACACGCACACACTCACAGCGAGGGAGGGACACGCACACACAGCGAGGGAGGGACACGCACACACAGCGAGGGAGGGACACGCACACAAAGCGAGGGAGGGACACGCACACACAGCGTGGGAGGGACACACACACAGCGTGGGAGGGACACACACACACAGCGAGGGAGGGACACACACACACACACAACGAGGGAGGGACACGCACACACAACGAGGGAGGGACACACACACACAGCGAGAGAGGGACACACACACACACAGCGTGGGAGGGACACATACACACACACACAACGAGGGAGGGACACACACAGCGAGGGAGGGACACACGCAACGAGGGAGGGACACACACAACGAGGGAGGGACACACACACACAACGAGGGAGGGACACACACACACAACGAGGGAGGGACACACACAGCGAGGGAGGGACACAGGCAACGAGGGAGGGACACACACAACGAGGGAGGAACACATACACAGCGAGGGAGAGACACACACACACAGCGTGGGGCACACACACACACACAGCGAGGGAGTGACACACACGCACACACACAGCGAGGGAGGGACACACACACACAGCGAGTGAGGAACACACACACACACAACGAGGGAGGGACACACGCACACACACAACGAGGGAGGGACACACACACACACAACGAGGGAGGGACACACACACACAGCGAGGGAGAGACACACACACACACAACGAGGGAGGGACACACACATACAGCGAGGGAGGGACACACACATACAGCGAGGAAGGGACACACACACACAGCGAGGGAGGGACACACACACACACAGCGAGGGAGAGACACACACACACAAGGAGGGAGGGACACACACACACAACGAGGGAGGGACACACACACACACACAGCGAGGGAGGGACACACACACACACAGCGAGGGAGGGACACACACGCACACACACAGCGAGGGAGGGACACACACACACACACAGCAAGGGAGGGACACACACGCACACACACAGCGAGGGAGGGACACACACACACACACAGCGACGGAGGGACACACACAGACAAAGCGAGGGAGGGACACACACGCACACACACAGCGAGGGAGGGACACACACACACACAGCGAGGGAGGGACACACACGCACACACACAGCGAGGGAGGGACACACACACCCAACGTGGGAGGGACACATACACACACAGCGAGGGAGGGACACACACACACACACACACACACACAGCGTGGGAGGGACACACACGCACTCACACAGCGAGGGAGGGACACACACACACACACACAACGAGGGAGGGACACTCACACACACAGCGAGGGAGAGACACACACACACACACACACAGCGAGGGAGGGACACACACGCACACACACAGCGAGGGAGGAACACACACACATTCACAGCGAGTGAGGGACACACACACACTCACAGCGAGGGAGGGACACACACACACTCACAGCGAGGGAGGGACACACACACACTCACAGCGGGGGAGGGACACACACACACTCACAGCGAGTGAGGGACACACACACACTCATAGCGAGGGAGGGACACACACACACTCACAGCGAGGGAGTGACACGCACACACTCACAGCGAGGGAGGGACACGCACACACAGCGAGGGAGGGACACGCACACACAGCGAGGGAGGGACACGCACACAAAGCGAGGGAGGGACACGCACACACAGCGTGGGAGGGACACACACACAGCGTGGGAGGGACACACACACACAGCGAGGGAGGGACACACACGCACAGCGAGGGGGTCACACACACACACACAGCGAGGGAGGGACACGCACACACAACGAGGGAGGGACACGCATACACACAGCGAGGGAGGGACACGCATACACACAGCGAGGGAGGTAAACGCACACACAGCGAGGGAGGGACACGCACACACAGCGAGGGAGGGACACACACACACTCACAGCGAGGGAGAGACACACACACACTCACAGCGAGGGAGGGACACACACAATCACAGCGAGGGAGGGACACACACACACTCACAGCGAGGGAGGGACACACACACACTCACAGCGAGTGAGGGACACACACACACTCATAGCGAGGGAGGGACACACACACACTCACAGCGAGGGAGTGACACGCACACACTCACAGCAAGGGAGGGACACGCACACACAGCGAGGGAGGGACACGCACACACAGCGAGGGAGGGACACGCACACAAAGCGAGGGAGGGACACGCACACACAGCGTGGGAGGGACACACACACAGCGTGGGAGGGACACACACACACAGCGAGGGAGGGACACACACACACACACACAACGAGGGAGGGACACGCACACACAACGAGGGAGGGACACACACACACAGCGAGAGAGGGACACACACACACACTGCGTGGGAGGGACACATACACACACACACAACGAGGGAGGGACACACACAGCGAGGGAGGGACACACGCAACGAGGGAGGGACACACACAACGAGGGAGGGACACACACACACAACGAGGGAGGGACACACACACACAACGAGGGAGGGACACACACAGCGAGGGAGGGACACAGGCAACGAGGGAGGGACACACACAATGAGGGAGGAACACATACACAGCGAGGGAGGGACACACACACACACACAGCGAGGGAGGGACACACACGCACACACACAGCGAGGGAGGGACACACACACACAGCGAGTGAGGAACACACACACACACAACGAGGGAGGGACACACGCACACACACAACGAGGGAGGGACACACACACACACAACGAGGGAGGGACACACACACACAGCGAGGGAGAGACACACACACACACACAACGAGGGAGGGACACACACATACAGCGAGGGAGGGTCACACACATACAGCGAGGAAGGGACACACACACACAGCGAGGGAGGGACACACACACACACAGCGAGGGAGACACACACACACACAAGGAGGGAGGGACACACACACACAACGAGGGAGGGACACACACACACACACAGCGAGGGAGGGACACACACACACACAGCGTGGGAGGGACACACACGCACACACACAGCGAGGGAGGGACACACACACACACACAGCAAGGGAGGGACACACACGCACACACACAGCGAGGGAGGGACACACACACACACAGAGCGAGGGAGGGACACACACAGACAAAGCGAGGGAGGGACACACACGCACACACACAGCGAGGGAGGGACACACACACACACAGCGAGGGAGGGACACACACGCACACACACAGCGAGGGAGGGACACACACACACAACGTGGGAGGGACACATACACACACAGCGAGGGAGGGACACACACACACACACACACACACAGCGTGGGAGGGACACACACGCACTCACACAGCGAGGGAGGGACACACACACACACACACAACGAGGGAGGGACACTCACACACACAGCGAGGGAGAGACACACACACACACACACACACAGCGAGGGAGGGACACACACGCACACACACAGCGAGGGAGGGACACACACACACGCACACAGCGAGGGAGGGACACACACACACACACAGTGAGGGAGGGACACACACTCACAGCGAGGGAGGGACACGCACACACAGCGAGGGAGGGACACGCACACACAGCGAGGGAGGGACACACACACACACAGAGGGAGGGACACACACGCACAGCGAGGGCGTCACACACACACACACAGCGAGGGAGGGACACGCACACACAACGAGGGAGGGACACGCACACACAGCGAGGGAGGGACACACACACACTCACAGCGAGGGAGAGACACACACACACTCACAGCGAGGGAGGGACACACACAATCACAGCGAGGGAGGGACACACACACACTCACAGCGAGGGAGGTAAACGCACACACAGCGAGGGAGGGACACGCACACACAGCGAGGGAGGGACACACACACACTCACAGCGAGGGAGAGACACACACACACTCACAGCGAGGGAGGGACACACACAATCACAGCGAGGGAGGGACACACACACACTCACAGCGAGGGAGGGACAGACACACACTCACAGCGAGGGAGGGACACACACACACTCACAGCGAGTGAGGGACACACACACACTCATAGCGAGGGAGGGACACACACACACTCACAGCGAGGGAGTGACACGCACACACTCACAGCGAGGGAGGGACACGCACACATAGCGAGGGAGGGACACGCACACACAGCGAGGGAGGGACACGCACACACAGCGAGGGAGGGACACGCACACACAGCGTGGGAGGGACACACACACAGCGTGGGAGGGACACACACACACAGCGAGGGATGGACACACACACACACACACAACGAGGGAGGGACACGCACACACACAACGAGGGAGGGACACACACACACAGCGAGGGAGGGACACACACACACACAGCGTGGGAGGGACACACACACACACACACACACAACGAGGGTGGGACACACACAGCGAGGGAGGGACACACGCAACGAGGGAGGGACACACACAACGAGGGAGGGACACACACACACAACGAGGGAGGGACACACACACACAACGAGGGAGGGACACACACACAGCGAGGGAGGGACACACACACACACAACGAGGGAGGGACACACACACACACACAACGAGGGAGGGACACACACACACAACGAGGGAGGGACACACACACACAAACAACGATGGAGGGACACACACACACAACGAGGGAGGGACACACACAACGAGGGAGAGACACGCACACACAGCGAGGGAGGGACACGCACACACAGCGAGGGAGGGACACGCACACACAGCGAGGGAGGGACACGCATACACAGCGAGGGATGGACACACACACACACATCGAGGGAGGGACACGCACACACAGCGAGGGAGGGACACGCACACACAGCGAGGGAGGGACACACACACACACACAGCAAGGGAGGGACACACACGCACACACACAGCGAGGGAGGGACACACACACACACAGAGCGAGGGAGGGACACACACAGACAAAGCGAGGGAGGGACACACACGCACACACACAGCGAGGGAGGGACACACACACACAACGTGGGAGGGACACATACACACACAGCGAGCGAGGGACACACACACACACACAGCGTGGGAGGGACACACACGCACTCACACAGCGAGGGAGGGACACACACACACACACACAACGAGGGAGGGACACTCACACACACAGCGAGGGAGAGACACACACACACACACACACACAGCGAGGGAGGGACACACACGCACACACACAGCGAGGGAGGGACACACACACACGCACACAGCGAGGGAGGGACACACACACACACACAGTGAGGGAGGGACACACACTCACAGCGAGGGAGGGACACGCACACACAGCGAGGGAGGGACACGCACACACAGCGAGGGAGGGACACACACACACAGAGAGGGAGGGACACACACGCACAGCGAGGGGGTCACACACACACACACAGCGAGGGAGGGACACGCACACACAACGAGGGAGGGACACGCACACACAGCGAGCGAGGGACACACACACACTCACAGCGAGGGAGAGACACACACACACTCACAGCGAGGGAGGGACACACACAATCACAGCGAGGGAGGGACACACACACACTCACAGCGAGGGAGGTAAACGCACACACAGCGAGGGAGGGACACGCACACACAGCGAGGGAGGGACACACACACACTCACAGCGAGGGAGAGACACACACACACTCACAGCGAGGGAGGGACACACACAATCACAGCGAGGGAGGGACACACACACACTCACAGCGAGGGAGGGACAGACACACACTCACAGCGAGGGAGGGACACACACACACTCACAGCGAGTGAGGGACACACACACACTCATAGCGAGGGAGGGACACACACACACTCACAGCGAGGGAGTGACACGCACACACTCACAGCGAGGGAGGGACACGCACACATAGCGAGGGAGGGACACGCACACACAGCGAGGGAGGGACACGCACACACAGCGTGGGAGGGACACACACACAGCGTGGGAGGGACACACACACACAGCGAGGGATGGACACACACACACACACACAACGAGGGAGGGACACGCACACACACAACGAGGGAGGGACACACACACACAGCGAGGGAGGGACACACACACACACAGCGTGGGAGGGACACACACACACACACACACAACGAGGGTGGGACACACACAGCGAGGGAGGGACACACGCAACGAGGGAGGGACACACACAACGAGGGAGGGACACACACACACAACGAGGGAGGGACACACACACACAACGAGGGAGGGACACACACACAGCGAGGGCGGGACACACACACACACAACGAGGGAGGGACACACACACACACACAACGAGGGAGGGACACACACACACAACGAGGGAGGGACACACACACACAAACAACGATGGAGGGATGCACACACACAACGAGGGAGGGACACACACAACGAGGGAGAGACACGCACACACAGCGAGGGAGGGACACGCACACACAGCGAGGGAGGGACACGCACACACAGCGAGGGAGGGACACGCATACACAGCGAGGGATGGACACACACACACACATCGAGGGAGGGACACGCACACACAGCGAGGGAGGGACACGCACACACAGCGAGGGAGGGACACACACACACACAGAGGGAGGGACACACACACACTCACAGCGAGTAAGGGACACACACACACTCATAGCGAGGGAGGGACACACACACACTCACAGCGAGGGAGTGACACGCACACACTCACAGCTAGGGAGGGACACGCACACACAGCGAGGGAGGGACACGCACACACAGCGAGGGAGGGACACGCACACACAGCGTGGGAGGGACACACACACAGCGTGGGAGGGACACACACACACAGCGAGGGAGGAACACACACACACACACACAACGAGGGAGGGACACACACACACAGCGAGGGAGGGACACGCACACACACAACGAGGGAGGGACACACACACACAGCGAGGGAGGGACACACACACACACAGCGTGGGAGGGACACACACACACACACACAACGAGGGAGGGACACACACAGCGAGGGAGGGACACACGCAACGAGGGAGGGACACACACAACGAGGAAGGGACACACACACACAACGAGGGAGGGACACACACACACAACGAGGGAGGGACACACACACAGCGAGGGCGGGACACACACACACACACAACGAGGGAGGGACACACACACACACACACAACGAGGGAGGGACACACACACAAACAACGATGGAGGGACACACACACAACGAGGGAGGGACACACACAACGAGGGAGAGACACGCACACACAGCGAGGGAGGGACACGCACACACAGCGAGGGAGGGACACGCACACACAGCGAGGGAGGGACACGCACACACAGCGAGGGATGGACACACACACACACATCGAGGGAGGGTCACGCACATACAGCGAGGGAGGGACACGCACACACAGCGAGGGAGGGACACACACACACACAGAGGGAGGGACACACACACAGCGTGGGAGGGACACACACACACACACAGCGAGGGAGGGACACGCACACACAACGAGGGAGGGACGCGCATAAACACAGCGAGGGAGGGACACGCATACACAGCGAGGGAGGGACACGCACACACAGCGAGGGAGGGACACACACACACAGCGAGGGAGGGACACACACACACTCACAGCGAGGGAGAGACACACACACACTCACAGCGAGGGAGAGACACATACACACTCACAGTGAGCGAGGGACACACACACACTCACAGCGAGGGAGGGACACACACACACACACAGCGAGGGAGGGACACACACACACTCACAGCGAGCGGGACACACACACACACTCACAGCGAGGGAGGGACACACACACACACACAACGAGGGAGGGACACACACACACACAACGAGGGAGGGACACACACACACACACAACGAGGGAGGGACACACACACACAGCGAGGGAGGGACACGCACAAACACAACGATGGAGGGACACACACACACACAGCGAGGGAGGGACACACACACACGCAGCGAGGGAGGGACACGCACAAACACAACGAGGGAGGGACACACACACACACAGCGAGGGAGGGACACACACACACGCAGCGAGGGAGGGACACACACACACACACACACACACACACAACGAGGGAGGGACACACACTGCGAGGGAGGGACACACGCAACGAGGGAGGGACACACACAACGAGGTAGGGACACACACACACAACGAGGGAGGGAGACACACACACAACGAGGGAGGGACACACACACAGCGAGGGAGGGACACACACACATACAACGAGGGAGTGACACAGACACACACACAACGAGGGAGGGACACACACACACACGCAACGAGGGAGGGACACACAGACAACGAGGGAGGGACACACACACACACAGCGAGGGAGGGACACGCACACACACAGCGAGGGAGGGACACGCACACACAGCGACGGAGGGACACGCACACACAGCGAGGGAGGGACACACACACACACACATCGAGGGAGGGACACGCACACACAGCGAGGGAGGGACACGCACACACAGCGAGGGAGGGACACACACACACACACAACGAGGGAGGGACACACACACAGCGGGGACACACACACACACACACAGCGAGGGAGGGACACGCACGCACAACGAGGGAGGGACACGCATACACACAGCGAGGGAGGGACACGCATACACACAGCGAGGGAGGGACACGCACACACAGCGAGGGAGGGACACACACACACAGCGAGGGAGGGACACACACACACACTCACAGCGAGGGAGAGACACACACACACTCACAGCGAGGGAGGGACACACACACACTCACAGCGAGGGAGGGACACACACACACTCACAGCGAGGGAGGGACACACACACACACAGCGAGGGAGGGACACGCACACACAGCGAGGGAGGGACACGCACACACAGCGTGGGAGGGACACACCCAGCGTGGGAGGGACACACACACACACATCGAGGGAGGGACACACACACACACTCACACACACACACAAAGAGGGAGGGACACACACACACAGCGAGGGAGGGACACGCACACATACAACGATGGAGGGACACACACACACAGCGAGGGAGGGACACACACACAAACAGTGAGGGAGGGACACACACACACAACGAGGGAGGGACACACACAGCGAGGGAGGGACACACGCAACGAGGGAGGGACACACACAACGAGGGAGGGACACATACACAGCGAGGGAGGGACACACACACACAGCGAGGGAGGGACACACACACACACACAACGAGGGAGGGACACACCCACACACAACGAGGGAGGGACACACGCACACAACGAGGGAGAGACACACACACACAACGAGGGAGGGACACACACACACAGCGTGGGAGGGACACACACACGCAGCGTGGGAGGGACACACACACACACACAGCGAGGGAGGGACACACACACAGCGAGGGAGGGACACACACGCACACACACAGCGAGGGAGGGACACACACACAGCGTGGGAGGGACACACACACACACAGCGAGGGAGGGACACACACACTCAGCGTGGGAGGGACACACACACACACACACAGCGAGGGAGGGACACACACTCACAGCAAGGGAGGGACACGCACACACAGCGAGGGAGGGACACGCACACACAGCGCGGGAGGGACACGCACACACTGAGAGGGAGGGACACGCACACACAGCGAGGGAGGGACACGCACACACAGCGAGGGAGGGGCACGCACACACAGCGAGGGAGGGACACACACACAGAGAGGGAGGGACACGCACACACAGCGAGGGAGGGACACGCACACATAGAGAGGGAGGGACACACACACACAGCGAGGGACACACACACACATACACAGCGAGGGAGGGACACGCACACACAACGAGGGAGGGACATGCATACACACAGCGAGGGAGGGACACGCATACACACAGCGAGGGAGGGACACGCACACACAGCGAGGGAGGGACACACACACACAGCGAGGGACGGACACACACACATTCACAGCGAGGGAGAGACACACACACACTCACAGCGAGGGAGGGACACACACACACTCACAGCGAGGGAGGGGGACACACACACTCACAGCGAGGGAGGGACACACACACTCACAGCGAGGGAGGGACACACACACATTCACAGCGAGTGAAGGACACACACACACTTACAGCGAGGGAGGGACACACACACACTCACAGCGAGGGAGGGACACACACACACTCACAGCGGGGGAGGGACACACACACACTCACAGCGAGGGAGGGACACACACACTCACAGCGAGGGAGGGACACACACACACTCACAGCGAGGGAGGGACACGCACACACAACGAGGGAGGGACACGCACACACAGCGAGGGAGGGACACGCACACACAGCGTGGGAGGGACACACACACAGCGTGGGAGGGACACACACACACACAGCGAGGGAGGGACACACACACACACACACAACGAGGGAGGGACACACACACACAGCGAGGGAGGGACACGCACACACAGCGAGGGAGGGACACGCACACACAGCGAGGGAGGGACACACACACAGCGTGGGAGGGACACACACACACACAGCGAGGGAGGGACACACACACACACACACACACACACACACACAGCGAGGGAGGGACACACACACACAGCGAGGGAGGGACACGCACACACACAAAGAGGGAGGGACACACACACACACAGCGAGGGAGGGACACACACACACACACACACACAACGAGGGAGGGACACGCACAGCGAGGGAGGAACACACGCAACGAGGGAGGGACACACACAACGAGGGAGTGACCCACACACACAACGAGGGAGGAACACACACACACAACGAGGGAGGGACACACACACAACGAGGGAGGGACACACACACACACAACGAGGGAGGGACACACACACACACACACACAACGAGGGAGGGACACACACACACACACAACGAGGGAGGGACACACACACACACACATAACGAGGGAGGGACACACACACACAACGAGGGAGGGACACACACACACAACGAGGGAGGGACACACACACATACACACAACGACGGAGGGACACACACAGCGAGGGAGGGACACACGCAACGAGGGAGGGACACACACAACGAGGTAGGGACGCACACACACAACGAGGGAGGGAGACACACACACAACGAGGGAGGGACACACACACAGCGAGGGAGGGACACACACACACACAACGAGGGAGGGACACACACACACACACAACGAGGGAGGGACACACACACAACGAGGGTGGGACACACACACACACAGCGAGGGAGGGACACGCACACACACACAGCGAGGGAGGGACATGCACACACAGCGAGGGGCGGACACGCACACACAGCGAGGGAGGGACACACACACACACATCGAGGGAGGGACACGCACACACAGCGAGGGAGGGACACGCACACACAGCGAGGGAGGGACACACATACACACACAACGAGGGAGGGACACACATACACAGCGGGGGGACACACACACATACACACAGCGAGTGAGGTACACGCAGACACACAGCGAGGGAGGGACACGCACACACAGCGAGGGACGCACACACACACACAGCGAGGGAGGGACACACACGCACTCACAGCGAGGGAGGGACACACACACACTCACATCGAGGGAGGGAGACACACACTCTCACAGCGAGGGAGGGACACACACACACTCACAGCGAGGGAGGGACACACACACACTCACAGCGAGGGAGGGACACGCACACACAGCGAGGGAGGGACACGCACACACGGCGAGGGAGGGACACGCACACACAGCGTGGGAGGGACACACACAGCGTGGGAGGGACACACAAACACAGCGAGGGAGGGACACACACACACACAGCGAGGGAGGGACACGCACACACACAACGAGGGAGGGACACACACACACAGCGAGGGAGGGACACACACACACACAGCGAGGGAGGGACACACACACACAACGAGGGAGGGACACACACAGCGAGGGAGGGACACACGCAACGAGGGAGGGACACACACAACGAGGGAGGGACACATACACAGCGAGGGAGAGACACACACACACACAGCGTGGGGGACACACACACACACAGCGAGGGAGGGACACAAACGCACAACGAGGGAGGGACATGCATACACACAGCGAGGGAGGGACACGCATAAACACAGCGAGGGAGGGACACGCACACACAGCGAGGGAGGGACACACACACACTCACAGCGAGGGAGAGACACACACACACAGCGTGGGGGACACACACACACACAGCGAGGGCGGGACACGCACACACAACGAGGGAGGGACATGCATACACACAGCGAGGGAGGGACACGCACACACACAGCGAGGGAGGGACACGCACACATAGAGAGGGAGGGACACACACACACAGCGAGGGACGGACACACACACACTCACAGCGAGGTAGAGACACACACACACTCACAGCGAGGGAGGGACACACACACACTCACAGCGAGGGAGGGACACACACACACACACAGCGAGGGAGGGACACACACACTCACAGCGAGGGAGGAACACACACACATTCACAGCGAATGAGGGACACACACACACTCACAGCGAGGGAGGGACACACACACACTCACAGCGAGGGAGGGACACACACACACTCACAGCGGGGGAGGGACACACACACACTCACAGCGAGGGAGGGACACACACACTCACAGCGAGGGAGGGACACACACACACTCACAGCGAGGGAGGGACACGCACACACAGCGAGGGATGGACACGCACACACAGCGAGGGAGGGACACGCACACACAGCGTGGGAGGGACACACACACAGCGTGGGAGGGACACACACACACACAGCGAGGGAGCGACACACACACACAGAACGAGGGAGGGACACAGACACACACACAACGAGGGAGGGACACACACAAACACACAACGAGGGAGGGACACACACACAACGAGGGAGGGACACACACACACACAGCGAGGGAGGGACACGCACACACACAGCGAGGGAGGGACACGCACACACAGCGAGGGAGGGACACGCCGACACAGCGAGGGAGGGACACGCACACACAGCGAGGGAGGGACACGCACACACAGCGAGGGAGGGACATGCACACACAGCGAGGGACGGACACGCACACACAGCGAGGGAGGGACACACACACACACTTCGAGGGAGGGACACACACACACAGCGAGGGAGGGACACGCACACACAGCGAGGGAGGGACACACACACACAACAAGGGAGGGACACACACACACACACAGCGAGGGAGGGACACGCACACACAACGAGGGAGGGACACGCATACACACAGCGAGGGAGGGACACGCAGACACACAGCGAGGGAGGGACACGCACACACAGCGAGGGAGGGACACACACACACACTCACAGCGAGGGATAGACACAGACACACTCACAGCGAGGGAGGGACACACACACACTCACAGCGAGGGAGGGACACACACACTCACAGCGAGGGAGGGACACACACACACAGCGAGGGAGGGACACACACACACACAGCGAGGGAGGGACACACACACACAACGAGGGAGGGACACACACAGCGAGGGAGGGACACACGCAACGAGGGAGGGACACACACAACGAGGGAGGGACACATACACAGCGAGGGAGAGACACACACACACAGCGAGGGAGGGACACGCACACACACAACGAGGGAGGGACACGCAGACACACAGCGAGGGAGGGACACGCACACACAGCGAGGGAGGGACACACACACACACTCACAGCGAGGGAGAGACACACACACATTCACAGCGAGGGAGGGACACACACACACTCACAGCGAGGGAGGGACACATACACACTCACAGCGAGGGAGGGACACACACACTCTCACAGCGAGGGCGGGACACACACACACTCACAGCGAGGGAGGGACACACACACACTCACAGCGAGGGAGGGACACGCACACACAGCGTGGGAGGGACACACACACAGCGTGGGAGGGACACACACACACACAGCGAGGGAGGGACACACACACACAGAACGAGGGAGGGACACAGACACACACACAACGAGGGAGGGACACACACAAACACACAACGAGGGAGGGACACACACACAACGAGGGAGGGACACACACACACACAGCGAGGGAGGGACACGCACACACACAGCGAGGGAGGGACACGCACACACAGCGAGGGAGGGACACGCCGACACAGCGAGGGAGGGACACGCACACACAGCGAGGGAGGGACAGGCACACACAGCGAGGGAGGGACATGCACACACAGCGAGGGACGGACACGCACACACAGCGAGGGAGGGACACACACACACACTTCGAGGGAGGGACACACACACACAGCGAGGGAGGGACACGCACACACAGCGAGGGAGGGACACACACACACACACAGCGAGGGAGGGACACGCACACACAACGAGGGAGCGACACGCATACACACAGCGAGGGAGGGACACGCAGACACACAGCGAGGGAGGGACACGCACACACAGCGAGGGAGGGACACACACACACACTCACAGCGAGGGATAGACACAGACACACTCACAGCGAGGGAGGGACACACACACACTCACAGCGAGGGAGGGACACACACACACACAGCGAGGGAGGGACACACACACACAGCGAGGGAGGGACACACACACACACAGCGAGGGAGGGACACACACACACAACGAGGGAGGGACACACACAGCGAGGGAGGGACACACGCAACGAGGGAGGGACACACACAACGAGGGAGGGACACATACACAGCGAGGGAGAGACACACACACACAGCGAGGGAGGGACACGCACACACACAACGAGGGAGGGACACGCAGACAAACAGCGAGGGAGGGACACGCACACACAGCGAGGGAGGGACACACACACACACTCACAGCGAGGGAGAGACACACACACACTCACAGCGAGGGAGGGACACACACACACTCACAGCGAGGGAGGGACACACACACACTCACAGCGAGGGAGGGACACACACACTCTCACAGCGAGGGCGGGACACACACACACTCACAGCGAGGGAGGGACACACACACACTCACAGCGAGGGAGGGACACGCACACACAGCGAGGGAGGGACACGCACACACAGCGTGGGAGGGACACACACACACACAGCGAGGGAGGGACACACACACACACACACACACACACGAAGAGGGAGGGACACACACACACAGCGAGGGAGGGACACGCACACACACAACGAGGGAGGGACACACACACACAGCGAGGGAGGGACACACACACACACAGCGAGGGAGGGACACACACACAACGAGGGAGGGACACACACAGCGAGGGAGGGACACACGCAACGAGGGAGGGACACACACAACGAGGGAGGGACACATACACAGCGAGGGAGAGACACACACACACAGCGTGGGACACACACACACACACAGCGAGGGAGGGACACACACACACAACGAGGGAGGGACACACACACACACAGCGAGGGACGGACACACGCATACACACAACGAGGGAGGGACACAAACACACAGCGAGGGAGTGACACACACACACACAGCGAGGGAGGGACACACACACACAACGAGGGATGGACACACACAGCGAGGTAGGGACACACGCAACGAGGGAGGGACACACACAACGAGGGAGGGACACATACACAGCGAGGGAGAGACACACACACACAGCGTGGGGGGCACACACACACACAGCGAGGGAGGGACACACACGCACAACGAGGGAGGGACATGCATACACACAGCGAGGGAGGGACACGCATACACACAGCGAGGGAGGGACACGCACACACAGCGAGGGAGGGACACACACACACAGCGAGGGACGGACACACACACACTCACAGCGAGGGAGAGACACACACACACAGCGTGGGACACACACACACACACAGCGAGGGCGGGACACGCACACACAACGAGGGAGGGACATGCATACACACAGCGAGGGAGGGACACGCACACACACAGCGAGGGAGGGACACGCACACACAGCGAGGGAGGGACACACACACACAGCGAGGGACGGACACACACTCACAGCGAGGGAGAGACACACACACACTCACAGCGAGGGAGGGACACACACACTCACAGCGAGGGAGGGACACACACACATTCACAGCGAGTGAGGGACACACACACACTCACAGCGAGGGAGGGACACACACACACTCACAGCGAGGGAGGGACACACACACACTCACAGCGGGGGAGGGACACACACACACTCACAGCGAGGGAGGGACACACACACTCACAGCGAGGGAGGGACACACACACACTCACAGCGAGGGAGGGACACACACTCACAGCGAGGGAGGGACACGCACACACAGCGAGGGAGGGACACGCACACACAGCGAGGGAGGGACACGCACACACAGCGTGGGAGGGACACACACACAGCGTGGGAGGGACACACACACACACAGCGAGGGAGGGACACACATACACACACACAACGAGGGAGGGACACACGCACACAGCGAGGGAGGGACACGCACACACAGCGAGGGAGGGACACGCACACACAGCGAGGGAGGGACACACACACAGCGTGGGAGGGACACACACACACACAGCGAGGGAGGGACACACACACACACACACACACAACGAGGGAGGGACACACACACACAGCGAGGGAGGGACACGCACACACACAAAGAGGGAGGGACACACACACACACAGCGAGGGAGGGACACGCACACACACACACACACAACGAGGGAGGGACACGCACAGCGAGGGAGGGACACACGCAACGAGGGAGGGACACACACAACGAGGGAGGGACCCACACACACAACGAGGGAGGGACACACACACACAACGAGGGAGGGACACACACACACACACAACGAGGGAGGGACACACACACACACACACAGCGAGGGAGGGACACGCACACACACACGCACACAACGAGGGAGGGACACGCACAGCGAGGGAGGGACACACGCAACGAGGGAGGGACACACACACACACAACGAGGGAGGGACACACACACACACACACACACAACGAGGGAGGGACACACACACACAACGAGGGAGGGACACACACACACACAACGAGGGAGGGACACACACACACACACACACACACAGCGAGGGAGGGACACACACACATACACACAACGAGGGAGGGACACACACAGCGAGGGAGGGACACACGCAACGAGGGAGGGACACACACAATGAGGTAGGGACACACACACACAACGAGGGAGGGAGACACACACACAACGAGGGAGGGACACACACACACACAACGAGGGAGGGACACACACACACACAACGAGGGAGGGACACAGACACACACACAACGAGGGAGGGACACACACACACACACGACGAGGGAGGGACACACACACACACAGCGAGGGAGGGATACGCACACACACAGCGAGGGAGGGACACGCACACACAGCGAGGGAGGGACCCGCCCACACAGCGAGGGAGGGACACGCACACACAGCGAGGGAAGGACACGCACACACACATCGAGGGAGGGACACGCACACACAGCGAGGGAGGGACACGCACACACAGCGAGGGAGGGACACACATACACACACAACGAGGGAGGGACACACATACACAGCGGGGGGACACACACACATACACACAGCGAGGGAGGTACACGCAGACACACAGCGAGGGAGGGACACGCACACACAGCGAGGGAGGCACACACACACACAGCGAGGGAGGGACACACACACACTCACAGCGAGGGAGACACACACACACACTCACAGCGAGGGAGGGACACACACACACTCACAGCGAGGGAGGGACACACACACACTCACATCGAGGGAGGGAGACACACACTCTCACAGCGAGGGAGGGACACACACACACTCACAGCGAGGGAGGGACACACACACACACTCACAGCGAGGGAGGGACACGCACACACAGCGAGGGAGGGACACGCACACACAGCGAGGGAGGGACACGCACACACAGCGTGGGAGGGACACACACAGCGTGGGAGGGACACACACACACAGCGAGGGAGGGACACACACACACACAGCGAGGGAGGGACACGCACACACACAACGAGGGAGGGACACACACACACAGCGAGGGAGGGACACACACACACACAGCGAGGGAGGGACACACACACACAACGAGGGAGGGACACACACAGCGAGGGAGGGACACACGCAACGAGGGAGGGACACACACAACGAGGGAGGGACACATACACAGCGAGGGAGAGACACACACACACACAGCTTGGGGGACACACACACACACAGCGAGGGAGGGACACACACGCACAACGAGGGAGGGACATGCATACACACAGCGAGGGAGGGACACGCATACACACAGCGAGGGAGGGACACGCACACACAGCGAGGGAGGGACACACACACACTCACAGCGAGGGAGGGACACACACTCACAGCGAGGGAGGGACACGCACACACAGCGAGGGAGGGACACGCACACACAGCGAGGGAGGGACACGCACACACAGCGTGGGAGGGACACACACACAGCGTGGGAGGGACACACACACACACAGCGAGGGAGGGACACACATACACACACACAACGAGGGAGGGACACACACACACAGCGAGGGAGGGACACGCACACACAGCGAGGGAGGGACACGCACACACAGCGAGGGAGGGAGACGCACACACAGCGAGGGAGGGACACACACACAGCGTGGGAGGGACACACACACACACAGCGAGGGAGGGACACACACACACACACACACACACACACAACGAGGGAGGGACACACACACAGAGCGAGGGAGGGACACGCACACACACAAAGAGGGAGGGACACACACACACACAGCGAGGGAGGGACACGCACACACACACACACACAACGAGGGAGGGACACGCACAGCGAGGGAGGGACACACGCAACGAGGGAGGGACACACACAACGAGGGAGGGACCCACACACACAACGAGGGAGGGACACACACACACAACGAGGGAGGGACACACACACACACAACGAGGGAGGGACACACACACACACACAACGAGGGAGGGACACACACACACACAGCGAGGGAGGGACACGCACACACACACGCACACAACGAGGGAGGGACACGCACAGCGAGGGAGGGACACACGCAACGAGGGAGGGACACACACAACGAGGGAGGGACCCACACACACAACGAGGGAGGGACACACACACACAACGAGGGAGGGACACACACACACACAACGAGGGAGGGACACACACACACACACACACAACGAGGGAGGGACACACACACACACACAACGAGGGAGGGACACACACACACACACACACACACACAACGAGGGAGGGACACACACACACAACGAGGGAGGGACACACACACACACACACACACAGAGCGAGGGAGGGACACACACACATACACACAACGAGGGAGGGACACACACAGCGAGGGAGGGACACACGCAACGAGGGAGGGACACACACAATGAGGTAGGAACACACACACACAACGAGGGAGGGAGACACACACACAACGAGGGAGGGACACACACACACACAACGAGGGAGGGACACACACACACACAACGAGGGAGGGACACAGACACACACACAACGAGGGAGGGACACACACACACACACAACGAGGGAGGGACACACACACGACGAGGGAGGGACACACACACACACAGCGAGGGAGGGACACGCACACACAGCGAGGGAGGGACACGCACACACAGCGAGGGAGGGACATGCACACACAGCGAGGGACGGACACGCACACACAGCGAGGGAGGGACACACACACACACTTCGAGGGAGGGACACGCACACACAGCGAGGGAGGGACACACACACACACACAATGAGGGAGGGACACACACACACAGCGGGGACACACACACACACACACAGCGAGGGAGGGACACGCACACACAACGAGGGAGGGTCACGCATACACACAGCGAGGGAGGGACACGCAGACACACAGCGAGGGTGGGACACGCACACACAGCGAGGGAGGGACACACACACACACTCACAGCGAGGGAGAGACACACACTCACAGCGAGGAAGGGACACACACACACTCACAGCGAGGGAGGGACACACACACACTCACAGCGAGGGAGGGACACACACACTCTCACAGCGAGGGCGGGACACACACACACAGCGAGGGAGGGACACGCACACACAGCGTGGGAGGGACACACACAGCGTGGGAGGGACACACACACACACAGCGAGGGAGGGACACACACACACACACACACACGAAGAGGGAGGGACACACACACACACAGCGAGGGAGGGACACGCACACACACACAACGAGGGAGGGACACACACACACAGCGAGGGAGGGACACACACACACACAGCGTGGGAGGGACACACACACACACACACACACAACGAGGGAGGGACACACACACACAACGAGGGAGGGACACACACACACACAACGAGGGAGGGACACACACACACACACACGCACACAGCGAGGGAGGGACACACACACATACACACAACGAGGGAGGGACACACACAGCGAGGGAGGGACACACGCAACGAGGGAGGGACACACACAATGAGGTAGGGACACACACACACAACGAGGGAGGGAGACACACACACAACGAGGGAGGGACACACACACACACAACGAGGGAGGGACACACACACACACAACGAGGGAGGGACACAGACACACACACAACGAGGGAGGGACACACACACACACACGACGAGGGAGGGACACACACACACACAGCGAGGGAGGGATACGCACACACACAGCGAGGGAGGGACACGCACACACAGCGAGGGAAGGACACACACACACACATCGAGGGAGGGACACGCACACACAGCGAGGGAGGGACACGCACACACAGCGAGGGAGGGACACACATACACACACAACGAGGGAGGGACACACATACACAGCGGGGGGACACACACACATACACACAGCGAGGGAGGTACACGCAGACACACAGCGAGGGAGGGACACGCACACACAGCGAGGGAGGCACACACACACACAGCGAGGGAGGGACACACACACACTCACAGCGAGGGAGACACACACACACACTCACAGCGAGGGAGGGACACACACACACTCACAGCGAGGGAGGGACACACACACACTCACATCGAGGGAGGGAGACACACACTCTCACAGCGAGGGAGGGACAAACACACACTCACAGCGAGGGAGGGACACACACACACACTCACAGCGAGGGAGGGACACGCACACACAGCGAGGGAGGGACACGCACACACAGCGAGGGAGGGACACGCACACACAGCGTGGGAGGGACACACACAGCGTGGGAGGGACACACACACACAGCGAGGGAGGGACACACACACACACAGCGAGGGAGGGACACGCACACACACAACGAGGGAGGGACACACACACACAGCGAGGGAGGGACACACACACACACAGCGAGGGAGGGACACACACACACAACGAGGGAGGGACACACACAGCGAGGGAGGGACACACGCAACGAGGGAGGGACACACACAACGAGGGAGGGACACATACACAGCGAGGGAGAGACACACACACACACAGCTTGGGGGACACACACACACACAGCGAGGGAGGGACACACACGCACAACGAGGGAGGGACATGCATACACACAGCGAGGGAGGGACACGCATACACACAGCGAGGGAGGGACACGCACACACAGCGAGGGAGGGACACACACACACTCACAGCGAGGGAGGGACACACACTCACAGCGAGGGAGGGACACGCACACACAGCGAGGGAGGGACACGCACACACAGCGAGGGAGGGACACGCACACACAGCGTGGGAGGGACACACACACACACAGCGAGGGAGGGACACACATACACACACACAACGAGGGAGGGACACACACGCACAGCGAGGGAGGGACACGCACACACAGCGAGGGAGGGACACGCACACACAGCGAGGGAGGGAGACGCACACACAGCGAGGGAGGGACACACACACAGCAAGGGAGGGACACACACACACAACGAGGGAGGGACACACACACACACACACACACAGAGCGAGGGAGGGACACACACACATACACACAACGAGGGAGGGACACACACAGCGAGGGAGGGACACACGCAACGAGGGAGGGACACACACAATGAGGTAGGGACACACACACACAACGAGGGAGGGAGACACACACACAACGAGGGAGGGACACACACACACACAACGAGGGAGGCACACACACACACACAACGAGGGAGGGACACAGACACACACACAACGAGGGAGGGACACACACACACACACTACGAGGGAGGGACACACACACGACGAGGGAGGGACACACACACACACAGCGAGGGAGGGACACGCACACACACAGCGAGGGAGGGACACGCACACACAGCGAGGGAGGGACCCGCCCACACAGCGAGGGAGGGACACGCACACACAGCGAGGGAGGGACACGCACACACAGCGAGGGAGGGACACACACACACACAGCGAGGGACGGACACGCACACACAGCGAGGGAGGGACACACACACACACTTCGAGGGAGGGACACGCACACACAGCGAGGGAGGGACACGCACACACAGCGAGGGAGGGACACACACACACACACAATGAGGGAGGGACACACACACACAGCGGGGACACACACACACACACACAGCGAGGGAGGGACACGCACACACAACGAGGGAGGGTCACGCATACACACAGCGAGGGAGGGACACGCAGACACACAGCGAGGGTGGGACACGCACACACAGCGAGGGAGGGACACACACACACACTCACAGCGAGGGAGAGACACACACTCACAGCGAGGAAGGGACACACACACACTCACAGCGAGGGAGGGACACACACACACTCACAGCGAGGGAGGGACACACACACTCTCACAGCGAGGGCGGGACACACACACACAGCGAGGGAGGGACACGCACACACAGCGTGGGAGGGACACACACAGCGTGGGAGGGACACACACACACACAGCGAGGGAGGGACACACACACACACACACACACACACGAAGAGGGAGGGACACACACACACACAGCGAGGGAGGGACACGCACACACACACAACGAGGGAGGGACACACACACACAGCGAGGGAGGGACAGACACACACACAGCGAGGGAGGGACACACACACACAACGAGGGAGGGACACACACAGCGAGGGAGGGACACACGCAACGAGGGAGGGACACACACAACGAGGGAGGGACACATACACAGCGAGGGAGAGACACACACACACAGCGAGGGAGGGGCACGCACACACACAACGAGGGAGGGACACGCAGACACACAGCGAGGGAGGGACACGCACACACAGCGAGGGAGGGACACACACACACACTCACAGCGAGGGAGAGACACACACACACTCACAGCGAGGGAGGGACACACACACACACTCACAGCGAGGGAGGGACACACACACACTCACAGCGAGGGAGGGACACACACACTCTCACAGCGAGGGCGGGACACACACACACTCACAGCGAGGGAGGGACACACACACACTCACAGCGAGGGAGGGACACGCACACACAGCGAGGGAGGGACACGCACACACAGCGAGGGAGGGACACGCACACACAGCGTGGGAGGGACACACACAGCGTGGGAGGGACACACACACACACAGCGAGGGAGGGACACACACACACACACACACACGAAGAGGAAGGGACACACACACATAGCGAGGGAGGGACACGCACACACACAACGAGAGAGGGACACACACACACAGCGAGGGAGGGACACACACACACACACAGCGAGGGAGGGACACACACACACAACGAGGGAGGGACACACACAGCGAGGGAGGGACACACGCAACGAGGGAGGGACACACACAACGAGGGAGGGACACATACACAGCGAGGGAGAGACACACACACACAGCGTGGGGGACACACACACACACAGCGAGGGAGGGACACACACACACAACGAGGGAGGGAGACACACACACACAGCGAGGGAGGGACACACGCACACACACAACGAGGGAGGGACACACACACACAGCGAGGGAGGGACACACACACAGCGAGGGAGGGACACACGCACTCACACAACGAGGGAGGGACACACACACACACAACGGGGGAGCGACACACACACACACAGCGAGGGAGGGACACACACACACAGCGAGGGAGGGACACCCACACACACACAGCGAGGGAGAGACACACACACACTCAACGAGGGAGGGACACACACACACAACGAGGGAGGGACACACACACACACACAGCGAGGGAGGGACACACACACACACACAGCGAGGGAAGGACGCACACGCACACACACAGCGAGGGAGGGACACACACACACACACAGCAAGGGAGGGACACACACGCACACACACAGCGAGGGAGGGACACACACACACACAGCGAGGGAGGGACACACACACACAAAGCGAGGGAGGGACACACACGCACACACACAGGGAGGGAGGGACACACACACACACAGCGAGGGAGGGACACACACGCACACACACAGCGAGGGAGGGACACACACACACAACGTGGGAGGGACACACGCACACACACAGCGAGGGAGGGACACACACACACACACACACAACGAGGGAGGGACACACACACACACAGCGAGGGAGAGACACACACACACACACACGCAGCGAGGGAGGGACACACTCACAGCGAGGGAGGGACACACACGCACACACACAGCGAGGGAGGGACACACACACACACACAGCGAGGGAGGGACACACACACACACAGCGAGGGAGGGACACACACTCACAGCGAGGGAGGGACACACTCACAGCGAGGGAGGGACACACACACACACACACAACGAGGGAGGGACACACACACACACACACACACAACGAGGGAGGGACACGCACACATACACAACGAGGGAGGGACACACGCACACACACAGCGAGGGAGGGACACACACACAGCGAGGGAGGGACACGCGCACACAGAGAGGGAGGGACACGCACACAAAGCGAGGGAGGGACACGTGCAAACAGAGAGGGAGGGACACGCACACACAGCAAGGGAGGGACACACACACACAGCGAGGGAGGGACACACACACACAGCGAGGGAGGGACACACACAGACACACACACAGCGAGGGAGGGACACACACACACAACGAGGGAGGAACACACACACACAGCGAGGGAGGGACACACGCACACACAGCGAGGGAGGGACACACACACACACAACGAGGGAGGGACACACACACACACACAACGAGGGAGGGACACACACACGCACATTGAGGGAGAGACACACACACACAGCGAGGGAGGGACACGCACACACAGCGAGGAAGGGACACACACACACACAACGAGGGAGGGACACACACACAGCGAGGGAGGGACACACACACACACAGCGAGGGAGGGACACACGCACACACACAACGGGGGAGGGACACACATACACACACAGCGAGGGAGAGATACACACACACACAACGAGGGAGGGACACACACACACAGCGAGGGCGGGACACACACACACAGCGAGGGAGGGACACACACACACACACAGCGAGGGAGGGACACACACGCACACACGCAGCGAGGGAGGGACACACACACACAACGAGGGAGGGACAGACACACACACACACAGAGCGAGCGAGGGACACACACTCACACAGCGAGGGAGAGACACACACGACCACACACAGCGAGGGAGGGACACACACACACACAGCGAGGGAGGGACACACACGCACACACACAGTGAGGGAGGGACACACACACACAACGAGGGAGGGACACACACACACAGCGTGGGAGGGACACACACACACACAGCGAGGGAGGGACACACACACACACACACACACAGCGTGGGAGGGACACACACGCACACACACAGCGAGGGAGGGACACACACACACACAGCGAGGGAGGGACACACACACACACACAACGAGGGAGGGACACACGCAACGAGGGAGGGACACACACAACGAGGTAGGGACACACACACACACAACGAGGGAGGGACACACACACACAATGAGGGAGGGACACACAGACAGCGAGGGAGGGACACACACACACACACAACGAGGGAGGGACACACACACACACACACAATGAGGGAGGGACACACACACACACACACACAACGAGGGAGGGACACACACACACACAACGAGGGAGGGACACGCACACACACAACGAGGGAGGGACACGCACACACACAGCGAGGGATGGACACGCACACACAGCGAGGGAGGGACACGCACACACAGCGAGGGAGGGACACGCACACACAGCGAGGGAGGGACATGCACACACAGCGAGGGAGGGACACAACACACAGCGAGGGAGGGACACACACACACACAGCGAGGGAGGGACACGCACACACAGCGAGGGAGGGACACGCACGCACAGCGAGGGAGGGACACACACACACAGAGAGGGAGGGACACACACGCACACAGCGGGGGGGGGGAACACACACACACAGCGAGGGAGGGACACGCACACACAATGAGGGAGGGACACGCATACACACAGCGAGGGAGAGACACGCACACACAGCGAGGGAGGGATACACACACACAGCGAGGGAGGGACACACACACACTCACAGCGAGGGAGAGACACACACACACACACAGCGAGGGAGGGACACACACACACTCACAGCGAGGGAAGGACGCACACACACTCACAGCGAGGGAGGGACACGCACACACAGCGAGGGAGGGACACGCACACAGCGAGGGAGGGACACGCACACACAGCGTGGGAGGGGCTCACACAGCGTGGGAGGGACACACACACACACAGCGAGGGAGGGACACACACACACACACACACACACTCAAAGAGGGAGGGTCACCCACACACAGCGAGGGAGGGACACGCACACACACAACGAGGGAGGGACACACACACACAGCGAGGGAGGGACACACACACACACAGCGAGGGAGGGACACACACACACAACGAGGGAGGGACACACACAGCGAGGGAGGGACACACGTAACGAGGGAGGGACACACACAACGATGGAGGGTCACACGACCACAACGAGGGAGGGACACACACACACAACGAGGGAGGGACACATACACAGCGAGGGAGGGGCACACACACACAGCGAGGGAGGGACACACACACACACACAACGAGGGAGGGACACACACACACACAAAACGAGGGAGGGACACACACACACAACGAGGGAGGGACACACACACACAACGAGGGAGGGGGACACACACACAGCGTGGGAGGGACACACACACACAGCGTGGGAGGGACACACACACACACAGCGAGGGAGGGACACACACGCACACACACAGCGAGGGAGGGACACACACGCACACACACAGCGAGGGAGGGACACACACACACAACGAGGGAGGGACACACACTCACAGCGTGGGAGGGACACTCACACACACAGCGAGGGAGGGACACACACACACAGCGTGGGACGGACACACACGCACACACACAGCGAGGGAGGGACACACACTCACAGCGAGGGAGGGACACGCACACACAGCGAGGGAGGGACACGCAGATACAGCGAGGGAGGGACACGCACACACAGCGAGGGAGGGACACGCACACACAGCGAGGGAGGGACAGACACACACAGTGAGGGGGGACAGACACAGCGAGGGAGGGACACGCACACACAACGAGGGAGGGACACGCATACACACAGCGAGGGAGGGACACGCATACACACAGCGAGGGAGGGGCACGCATACACACAGCGAGGGAGGGACACGCACACACAGCGTGGGAGGGACACACACACAGCGTGGGAGGGACACACACACACACACAGCGAGGGAGGGACACACACGCACACACACAGCGAGGGAGGGACACACACGCACACACACAGCGAGGGAGGGACACACACACACAGCGAGGGAGGGACACGCACACACAGCGTGGGAGGGACACACACACACAGCGTGGGAGACACACACACACACACAGCGAGGGAGGGACACACACACACACACACAACGAGGGAGGGACACACACACACAGCGAGGGAGGGACACGCACACACACAACGAGGGAGGGACACACACACACACAGCGAGGGAGGGACACGCACACATACACAACGAGGGAGGGACACACGCACACACACAGCGAGGGAGGAACACACACACACAGCGAGGGAGGGACACGCGCACACAGAGAGGGAGGGACACGCACACAAAGCGAGGGAGGGACACACACACACAGCGAGGGAGGGACACACACACACAGCGAGGGAGGGACACACACAGACATACACACAGCGAGGGAGGGACACACACACACAACGAGGGAGGAACACACACACACAGCGAGGGAGGGACACACGCACACACAGCGAGGGAGGGACACACACACACACAACGAGGGAGGGACACACACACACACACAACGAGGGAGGGACACACACACGCACAGCGAGGGAGAGACACACACACACAGCGAGGGAGGGACACGCACACACAGCGAGGAAGGGACACACACACACACACAACGAGGGAGGGACACACACACACAGCGAGGGAGGGACACACACACACACAGCGAGGGAGGGACACACGCACACACACAACGGGGGAGGGACACATACACACACACAGCGAGGGAGAGACACACACACACACAACGAGGGAGGGACACACACACACAGCGAGGGAGGGACACACACACACAGCGAGGGAGGGACACACACACACACACAGCGAGGGAGGGACACACACGCACACACGCAGCGAGGGAGGGACACACACACACAACGAGGGAGGGACACACACACACACACACAGCGAGGGAGGGACACACACACACACAGCGAGGCAGGGACACACACGACCACACACAGCGAGGGAGGGACACACACACACACAGCGAGGGAGGGACACACACGCACACACACAGCGAGGGAGGGACACACACACACAACGAGGGAGGGACACACACACACAGCGTGGGAGGGACACACACACACACAGCGAGGGAGGGACACACACACACACACACACACAGCGTGGGAGGGACACACACGCACACACACAGCGAGGGAGGGACACACACACACACAGCGAGGGAGGGACACACACACACACACAACGAGGGAGGGACACACGCAACGAGGGAGGGACACACACAACGAGGTAGGGACACACACACACACAACGAGGGAGGGACACACACACACAATGAGGGAGGGACACACAGACAGCGAGGGAGGGACACACACACACACACAACGAGGGAGGGACACACACACACACACACAACGAGGGAGGGACACACACACACACACACACAACGAGGGAGGGACACACACACACAACGAGGGAGGGACACACACACACACAGCGAGGGAGGGACACGCACACACACAGCGAGGGATGGACACGCACACACAGCGAGGGAGGGACACGCGCACACAGCGAGGGAGGGACACGCACACACAGCGAGGGAGGGACATGCACACACAGCGAGGGAGGGACACAACACACACACACAACGAGGGAGGGGGACACACACACACACACACACACACACACACACACACACAACGAGGGAGGGACACGCACACATACACAACGAGGGAGGGACACACGCACACACACAGCGAGGGAGGGACACACACACACAGCGAGGGAGGGACACGCGCACACAGAGAGGGAGGGACACGCACACAAAGCGAGGGAGGGACACGCGCAAACAGAGAGGGAGGGACACGCACACACAGCAAGGGAGGGACACACACACACAGCGAGGGAGGGACACACACACACAGCGAGGGAGGGACACACACAGACACACACACAGCGTGGGAGGGACACACACACACAGCGTGGGAGGGACACACACACACACAGCGAGGGAGGGACACACACACACACACACACAACGAGGGAGGGACACACACACACAGCGAGGGAGGGACACGCACACACACAACGAGGGAGGGACACACACACACACAGCGAGGGAGGGACACGCACACATACACAACGAGGGAGGGACACACGCACACACACAGCGAGGGAGGGACACACACACACAGCGTGGGAGGGACACACACACACAGCGTGGGAGGGACACACACACACACAGCGAGAGAGGGACACACACACACACACACACAACGAGGGAGGGACACACACACACAGCGAGGGAGGGACACGCACACACACAACGAGGGAGGGACACACACACACACAGCGAGGGAGGGTCACGCATACATACAGCGAGGGAGGGACACGCACACACAGCGAGGGAGGGACACACACACACAGCGAGGGAGGGACACACACACACTCACAGCGAGGGAGAGACACACACACACTCACAGCGAGGGAGGGACACACACACACTCACAGCGAGGGAGGGGGACACACACACTCACAGCGAGGGAGGGACACACACACTCACAGCGAGGGTGGGACACACACACTCACAGCGAGGGAGGGACACACACACACACACAGCGAGGGAGAGACACACACACACACAACGAGGGAGGGACACACATAAACAGCGAGGGAGGGACACACACACACAGCGAGGGAGGGACACACACACACACACACAGCGAGGGAGGGACACACACACAACGAGGGAGGGACACACACACACACAGTGAGGGAGGGACACACACACACACAGCGAGGGAGGGACACTCACGCACACACACAGCGAGGGAGACACACACACACACACAGCGAGGGAGGGACACACACGCACACACACAGCGAGGGAGGGACACACACACACAACGAGGGAGGGACACACACACACACAGCGAGGGAGGGACACACACACACACACAGCGTGGGAGGGACACACACGCACACACACAGCGAGGGAGGGACACACACACACACAACGAGGGAGGGACACACACACACACAGCGCGAGGGAGGGACACACACACACACACAGGAGGGAGGGACACACTCACAGCGAGGGAGGGACACACACACACACACAGCGTGGAAGGGACACACATGCACACACACAGCGAGGGAGGGACACACACACACACACACAGGAGGGAGGGACACACTCACAGCGAGGGAGGGACACACACACACACACAGCGTGGAAGGGACACACATGCACACACACAGCGAGGGAGGGACACACACACACACACACAGCGAGGGAGGGACACGCACACACAGCGAGGGAGGGACACGCACACTCACAGCGAGGGAGGGACACACACACTCACAGCGAGGGAGGGACACACACGCACTCACAGCGAGGGAGGGACACACACACTCACAGCGAGGGAGGGACACACACACACTCACAGCGAGGGAGGGACACGCACACAGAGCGAGGGAGGGACACGCACACACAGCGAGGGAGGGACACGCACACACAGCGAGGGAGGGACACGCACACACAGCGTGGGAGGGACACACACACACAGCGTGGGAGGGACACACACACACACAGCGAGGGAGGGACACACACACACACACACACAACGAGGGAGGGACACACACACACAGCGAGGGAGGGTCACGCACACACACAACGAGGGAGGGACACACACACACACAGCGAGGGAGGGACACGCACACATACACAACGAGGCAGGGACACACGCACACACACAGCGAGGGAGGGACACACACACACAGCGTGGGAGGGACACACACACACAGCGTGGGAGGGACACACACACACACAGCGAGGGAGGGACACACACACACACACACACAACGAGGGAGGGACACACACACACAGCGAGGGAGGGACACGCACACACACAACGAGGGAGGGACACACACACACACCGCGAGGGAGGGACACGCATACATACAGCGAGGGAGGGACACGCACACACAGCGTGGGAGGGACACACACACACAGCGAGGGAGGGACACACACACACTCACAGCGAGGGAGAGACACACACACACTCACAGCGAGGGAGGGACACACACACACTCACAGAGAGGGAGGGGGACACACACACTCACAGCGAGGGAGGGACACACACACTCACAGCGAGGGTGGGACACACACACTCACAGCGAGAGAGGGACACACACACACACACAGCGAGGGAGAGACACACACACACACAACGAGGGAGGGACACACACAAACAGCGAGGGAGGGACACATATACACAGCGAGGGAGGGACACACACACACAGCGAGGGAGGGAGACACACGCACACACACAGCGAGGGAGGGACACACACACAACGAGGGAGGGACACACACACACACAGTGAGGGAGGGACACACACACACACAGTGAGGGAGGGACACACACACACACAGCGAGGGAGGGACACTCACGCACACACACAGCGAGGGAGACACACACACACACACAGCGAGGGAGGGACACACACGCACACACACAGCGAGGGAGGGACACACACACACAACGAGGGAGGGACACACACACACACAGCGAGGGAGGGACACACACACACACACACAGCGAGGGAGGGACACACACACACACAACGAGGAAGGGACACACACACACACAGCGCGAGGGAGGGACACACACACACACACACACACAGGAGGGAGGGACACACTCACAGCGAGGGAGGGACACACACACACACACAGCGTGGAAGGGACACACACGCACACACACAGCGAGGGAGGGACACACACACACACACACAGCGAGGGAGGGACACACGCACACACAGCGAGGGAGGGACACATACTCACAGCGAGGGAGGGACACGCACACACAGCGAGGGAGGGACACGCACACTCACAGCGATGGAGGGACACACACACTCACAGCGAGGGAGGGACACACACGCACTCACAGCGAGGGAGGGACACACACACTCACAGCGAGGGAGGGACACACACACACTCTCAGCGAGGGAGGGACACGCACACAGAGCGAGGGAGGGACACGCACACACAGCGAGGGAGGGACACGCACACACAGCGAGGGAGGGACACGCACACACAGCGTGGGAGGGACATACACACTGCGTGGGAGGGACACACACACACACAACGAGGGAGGGACACACACACACACAGCGAGGGAGGGACACACACACACACACAGCGAGGGAGGGACACACACACACACACAACGAGGGAGGGACACACACACACAGCGAGGGAGGGACACGCACACACACAACGAGGGAGGGACACACACACACACAGCGAGGGAGGGACACACACACACACAGCGAGGGAGGGACACACACACACACACAACGAGGGAGGGACACACACAGCGAGGGAGGGACACACGCAACGAGTGAGGGACACACACAACGAGGTAGGGACACACACACACAACGAGGGAGGGACACACACACACAACGAGGGAGGGACACACACACAGCGAGGGAGGGACACACACACACACAGCGAGGGAGGGACACACACACACACACAACGAGGGAGGGACACACACACACACCCACAACGAGGGAGGGACACACACACACAACGAGGGAGGGACACACACACACACAGCGAGGGAGGGACACGCACACACACAGCGAGGGAGGGACCCGCACACACAGCGAGGGAGGGATACGCACACACAGCGAGGGAGGGACACGAACACACAGCGAGGGAGGGACACGCACACACAGCGAGGGAGGGACATGCTCACACAGCAAGGGAGGGACACAACACACAGCGAGGGAGGGACACACACACACAGCGAGGGAGGGACACACACACACAGAGAGGGAGGGACACACACACACAGCGGGGGAAACACACACACACACAGCGAGGGAGGGACACGCACACACAACGAGGGAGACACACACACACTCACAGCGAGGGAGGGACACACACACACTCACAGCGAGGGAGGGACACACACACTCATAGCGAGGGGGGGACACACACTCACTCACAGCGAGGGAGGGACACACACACACTCACAGCGAGGGAGGGACACGCACACACAGCGAGGGAGGGACACGCACACACAGCGAGGGAGGGACACACCCACACTCACAGCGTGGGAGGGACACACACACAGCGTGGGAGGGACACACACACGCACACAGCGAGGGAGGGACACACACACACACACTCACAACGAGGGAGGGACACACACAGACACAGCGAGGGAGGGACACGCACGCACACAACGAGGGAGGGACACACACACAGACACAACGAGGGAGGGACACACACAGCGAGGGAGGGACACACGCAACGAGGGAGGGACACACACAACGAGGGAGGGACACAAACACACAACGAGGGAGGGACACACACACACACAACGAGGGACGGACACACACACACACACAACGAGGGAGGGACACACACACACACAACGATGGAGGGACACACACACACAACGAGGGAGGGACACACACACACAACGTAGGCGGGACACGCACACACAGCGAGGGAGGGACAAGCACACACAGTGAGGGAGGGACACGCACACACAGCGAGGGAGGGACACGCACACACAGCGACGGAGGGACACGCACACACAGCGAGGGAGGGACACACACACACATATCGAGGGAGGGACACGCACACACAGCGAGGGAGGGACACGCACACACAGCGAAGGAGGGACACACACACACACACAGAGGGAGGGACACACACACACAGCGAGTGGGACACACACACACACACAGCGAGGGAGGGACACGCACACACAACGAGGGAGGGACACGCATACACACAGCGAGGGAGGGACACGCATACACACAGCGAGGGAGGGACACGCACACACAGCGAGGGAGTGACACACACACAGAGCGAGGGAGGGACACACATACACTCACAGCAAGGGAGAGACACACACACACTCACAGCGAGGGAGAGACACACACACACTCACAGCGAGGGAGGGACACACACACACTCACAGCGAGGCAGGGACACACACACACTCACAGCGTGGGCGACACACACACACACTCACAGCGAGGGAGGGACACACACACACTCACAGCGAGGGAGGGACACACACACAATCACAGCGAGGGAGGGAAACACACACACTCACAGCGAGGGAGGGACACGCACTCACAGCGAGGTAGGGACACGCACACACAGCGAGGGAGGGACACGTACACACAGCTAGGGAGGGACACGCACACACAGCGTGGGAGGGACATACACACAGCGTGGGAGGGACACACACACACAGCGAGGGAGGGACACACACACAAACAACGAGGGAGGGACACACACACAGCGAGGGAGGGACACGCACACACACAACGAGGGAGGGAAACACACACACACAGCGAGGGAGGGACACACACACACACAGCGAGGGAGGGACACACACACACACACACAACGAGGGAGGGACACACACAGCGAGGGAGGGACACACACAACGAGGGAAGGACACACACAACGAGGTAGGGACACACACACACAACGAGGGAGGGACACACACACACACAACGAGGGAGGGACACACACACAGCGAGGGAGGGACACACACACACACAACGAGGGAGGGACACACACACACACACAACGAGTGAGGGACACACACACAAAACCAGGGAGGGACACACACACACACAGCGAGGGAGGGACACGCACACACACAGCGTGGGAGGGACACGCACACACAGCGAGGGAGGGACACGCACACACAGCGAGGGAGGGATGCGCACACACAGCGAGGGAGGGACATGCACACACAGCGAGGGAGGGACACACACACACACAGCGAGGGAGTGACACGCACACACAGCGAGGGAGGGACACACACACACACAGAGGGAGGGACACACACACACAGCGGGGGGGGGGACACACACACACAGCGAGGGAGGAACACGCACACACAACGAGGGAGGGACACGCATACACACAGCGAGGGAGGGACACGCATACACACAGCGAGGGAGGGACACGCACACACAGCGCGGGAGGGACACACACACACAGCGAGGGAAGGACACACACACACTCACAGCGAGGGAGAGACACACACACACACACACAGCGCGGGAGGGACACACACACACTCACAGCGAGGGAGGGACACACACACACTCACAGCGAGGGAGGGACACACACACACTCACAGCGAGGGAGGGACACGCACACACAGTGAGGGAGGGACACGCACACACAGCGAGGGAGGGACACGCACACACAGCGTGGGAGGGACACACACAGCGTGGGAGGGACACACACACTCACAGCGAGGGAGGGACACACACACACACACACACACAAAGAGGGAGGGACACACACACACATCGAGGGAGGGACATGCACACACACAACGAGGGAGGGACACACACACACAGCGAGGGAGGGACACGCACACACACAGCGAGGGAGGGACACACACACACAACGAGGGAGGGACACACACACACACACACACACACACACCCAGCGAGGGAGGGACACACACATACACACACACACACACACACACAGCGAGGGAGGGACACGCACACACAGCGTGGGAGGGACACGCACACACAGCGTGGGAGGGACACACACACACAGCGAGGGAGGGACACGCACACACAGGGAGGGAGGGACACGCACACACAGCGAGGGAGGGACACACAAACACAGAGAGGGAGGGACACACACACACACAGCGAGGGGGACACACACACACAAAGCGCGGGAGGGACACGCACACACAACGAGGGAGGGACACGCATACACACAGCGAGGGAGGGACACGCACAGACAGCGAGGGAGGGACACGCACACACAGCGAGGGAGGGACACACACACACACACTCACAGCGAGGGAGAGACACACACACACTCACAGCGAGGGAGGGACACACACACTCACAGCGAGGGAGGGACACACAGACACTCACAGCGAGGGAGGGACACACACACACTCACAGCGAGGGAGGGACACACACACACTCACAGCGAGGGAGGGACACACACACACTCATAGCGAGGGAGGGACACACACACACTCACAGCGAGGGAGGGACACACACACACTCACAGCGAGGGAGGGACACGCACAGACAGCGAGGGAGGGACACGCACACACAGCGTGGGAGGGACACACACACAGCGTGGGAGGGACACACACACACACAGCGAGGGAGGGCCACACACACACACACACACAACGAAGGAGGGACACACACACACAGCGAGGGAGGGACACGCACACACACAACGTGGGAGGGACACACACACACAGCGAGGGAGGGAGACACACACACACAGCGAGGGAGGTACACACACACACACAACGAGGGAGGGACACACACAGCGAGGGAGGGACACACACACACACACACACAACGAGGGAGGGACACACACACACACACACAACGAGTGAGGGACACACACACACAACGAGGGAGGGACAGACACACAGACAGCGAGGGAGGGAACGCACACACACAGCGAGGGAGGGACACGCACACAGAGCGAGGGAGGGACACGCACACACAGCGAGGGAGGGACACACACACACACAGAGGGAGGGACACACACACACAGCGGGGGACACACACACACACACAGCGAGGGAGAGAGACACACACACAACGTGGGAGGGATACACACACACACAGCGAGGGAGGGACACACGCACACAGCGATGGAGGGACACACACGCACACACACAGCGAGGGAGGGACACACACACACAGCGAGGGAGCGACACACACACACAACGAGGGAGGGACACACACACACAGCGTGGGAGGGACACAAACACACACAGCGAGGGAGAGACACACACACACACACAGCGTGGGAGGGACACACACGCATACACACAGCGAGGGAGGGACACACACACACAACGAGGGAGGGACACACACACACACAGCGCGAGGGAGGGACACACACACACACACACAGCGAGGGAGGGACACACTCACAGCGAGGGAGGGACACACACACACACACACACAGCGTGGGAGGGACACACACGCACACACACAGCGAGGGACGGACACACACACACACACAGCGAGGGAGGGACACACACTCACAGCGAGGGAGGGATACGCACACACAGCGAGTGAGGGACACGCACACACAGCGAGGGAGGGACACTCACACACACACAGCGAGGGAGGGACACACACATACACACACACACACACACAGCGAGGGAGGGACACGCACACACAGCGTGGGAGGGACACGCACACAGCGTGGGAGGGACACACACACACACGCAGCGAGGGAGGGACGCACACATACAGCGAGGGAGGGACACACACACACACACAACGAGGGAGGGACACACTCACACACAGCGTGGGAGGGACACGCGCACAAAGCGTGGGAGGGACACGCACACACAGCGAGGGAGGGACACACACACACAGCGAGGGAGGGACACGCACACACAGCGAGGGAGGGACACACACACACACACAGCGAGGGAGGGACACACACACACACACACAACGAGGGAGGGACACGCACACACACACGCACAACGAGGGAGGGACACGCACACATACACAACGAGGGAGGGACACACGCACACACACAGCGAGGGAGGGACACGCACACACAGCGAGGAAGGGACACGCACACACACACAGCGTGGGAGGGACACACACACACAACGAGGGAGGGACACACACACACAGCGAGGGAGAGAGACCCACACACAGCGAGGCAGGGACACACACACACACACAGCGAGGAAGGGACACACACACACACACAGCGAGGGAGGGACACACACACACAACGACGGAGGGACACACACACACAGCGAGGGAGGGACACACGCACACACTGCGAGGGAGGGACACACACACACACACACAACGAGGGAGGGACACACACACACACAGCGAGGGAGAGACACACACACACAGCGTGGGAGGGATACACACACACACAGCGAGGGAGGGACACACGCACACACACAACGAGTGAGGGACACACAAACACACAGCGATGGAGGGACACACACGCACACACACAGCGAGGGAGGGACACACACACACAGCGAGGGAGCGACACACACACACAACGAGGGAGGGACACACACACACAGCGTGGGAGGGACACACACACACACAGCGAGGGAGAGACACACACACACACACACACAGCGTGGGAGGGACACACACGCATACACACAGCGAGGGAGGGACACACACACACACACACAACGAGGGAGGGACACACACACACACAGCGCGAGGGAGGGACACACACACACACACACAGCGAGGGAGGGACACACTCACAGCGAGAGAGGGACACACACACACGCACAGACACACACAGCGTGGGAGGGACACACACGCACACACACAGCGAGGGAGGGACACACACACACACACACAGCGAGGGAGGGACACACACAGCGAGGGAGGGACACACACTCACAGCGAGGGAGGGATACGCACACACAGCGAGGGAGGGACACGCACACACAGCGAGGGAGGGACACGCACAAACAGCGAGGGAGGGACTCGCACACACAGCGAGGGAGGGACACGCACACACAGTGAGGAGGGACACGCACACACAGCGAGGGAGGGACACACAAACACAGAGAGGGAGGGACACACACACACACAGCGAGGGACACACACACACACACACAGCGAGGGAGGGACGCACACACAACGAGGGAGGGACACGCATACACACAGCGAGGGAGGGACACGCACACACACACTCACAGCGAGGGAGAGACACACACACACTCACAGCGAGGGAGGGACACACACACTCACAGCGAGGGAGGGACACACACACACTCACAGCGAGGGAGGGACACACACACACTCACAGCGAGGGAGGGACACACACACACTCACAGCGAGGGAGGGACACACACACACTCATAGCGAGGGAGGGACACACACACACTCACAGCGAGGGAGGGACACACACACACTCACAGCGAGGGAGGGACACGCACACACAGCGAGGGAGGGACACGCACTCACAGCGAGGGAGGGACACACACACACACAGCGAGGGAGGGACACGCACACACAGCGTGGGAGGGACACACACACAGCGTGGGAGGGACACACACACACACAGCGAGGGAGGGACACACACACACACACACACAACGAGGGAGGGACACACACACACAGCGAGCGAGGGACACGCACACACACAACGAGGGAAGGACACACACACACAGCGAGGGAGGGAGACACACACACACAGCGAGGGAGGGACACACACACACACAACGAGGGAGGGACACACACAGCGAGGGAGGGACACACACACACAGCGAGGGAGGGACACACACACACTCACAGCGAGGGAGAGACACACACACACAACGAGGGAGGGACACACACACACACACACACAACGAGGGAGGGACACACACACACACACAACGAGTGAGGGACACACACACACAACGAGGGAGGGACACACACACAGACAGCGAGGGAGGGAACGCACACACACAGCGAGGGAGGGACACGCACACACAGCGAGGGAGGGACACGCACACACATCGAGGGAGGGACACGCACACACAGCGAGCGAGGGACATGCACACACAGCGAAGGAGGGACACACACACACACAGCGCGGGAGGAACACGCACACAGAGCGAGGGAGGGAGACACACACACAGCGAGGGAGGGACACACACACAGAGAGAGGGAGGGACACACACACACAGCGGGGACACACACACACACACACAGCGAGGGAGGGACACGCACACACAACGAGGGAGGGACACACACACACAGCGAGGGAGGGACACACACACACAGCGAGGGAGGGACACACACACACTCACAGCGAGGGAGAGACACACACAGACTCACAGCGAGGGAGGGACACACACACACTCACAGCGAGGGAGGGACACACACACACTCTCAGCGAGGGAGGGACACGCACACACAGTGAGGGAGGGACACGCACACACACACACACAACGAGGGAGGGACACACACACACAGCGAGGGAGGGACACGCACACACACAACGAGGGAGGGACACACACACACAGCGAGGGAGGGACACACACACACACAGCGAGGGAGTGACACACACACACAACGAGGGAGGGACACGCATACACACAGCGAGGGAGGGACACGCATACACACAGCGAGGGAGGGACACGCACACACAGCGCGGGAGGGACACACACACACAGCGAGGGAAGGACACACACACACACTCACAGCGAGGGAGAGACACACCCACACACACAGCGCGGGAGGGACACACACACACTCACAGCGAGGGAGGGACACACACACACTCACAGCGAGGGAGGGACACACACACACTCACAGCGAGGGAGGGACACACACACACTCACAGCGAGGGAGGGACACGAATACACAGCGAGGGAGGGACACGCACACACAGCGTGGGAGGGACACACACAGCGTGGGAGGGACACACACACTCACAGCGAGGGAGGGACACACACACACACACACACACATCGAGGGAGGGACATGCACACACACAACGAGGGAGGGACACACACACACAGCGAGGGAGGGACACGCACACACACAGCGAGGGAGGGACACACACACACAACGAGGGAGGGACACACACACACACACACACACACACACCCAGCGAGGGAGGGACACACACATACACACACACACACACACAGCGAGGGAGGGACACGCACACACAGCGTGGGAGGGACACGCACACACAGCGTGGGAGGGACACACACACACAGCGAGGGAGGGACACGCACACACAGGGAGGGAGGGACACGCACACACAGCGAGGGAGGGACACACAAACACAGAGAGGGAGGGACACACACACACACAGCGAGGGGGACACACACACACAGCGCGGGAGGGACAAGCACACACAACGAGGGAGGGACACGCATACACACAGCGAGGGAGGGACACGCACAGACAGCGAGGGAGGGACACGCACACACAGCGAGGGAGGGACACACACACACACACTCACAGCGAGGGAGAGACACACACACACTCACAGCGAGGGAGGGACACACACACTCACAGCGAGGGAGGGACACACACACACTCACAGCGAGGGAGGGACACACACACACTCACAGCGAGGGAGGGACACACACACACTCACAGCGAGGGAGGGACACACACACACTCATAGCGAGGGAGGGACACACACACACTCAAAGCGAGGGAGGGACACACACACACTCACAGCGAGGGAGGGACACGCACACACAGCGAGGGAGGGACACGCACACACAGCGTGGGAGGGACACACACACAGCGTGGGAGGGACACACACACACACAGCGAGGGAGGGCCACACACACACACACACACAACGAGGGAGGGACACACACACACAGCGAGGGAGGGACACGCACACACACAACGTGGGAGGGACACACACACACAGCGAGGGAGGGAGACACACACACACAGCGAGGGAGGTACACACACACACACAACGAGGGAGGGACACACACAGCGAGGGAGGGACACACACACACACTCACAGCGAGGGAGAGACACACACACACAACGAGGGAGGGACACACACACACACACACACAACGAGGGAGGGACACACACACACACACACAACGAGTGAGGGACACACACACACAACGAGGGAGGGACACACACACAGACAGCGAGGGAGGGAACGCACACACACAGCGAGGGAGGGACACGCACACAGAGCGAGGGAGGGACACGCACACACAGCGAGGGAGGGACACACACACACACAGAGGGAGGGACACACACACACAGCGGGGGGACACACACACACACACACAGCGAGGGAGAGACACACACACACAGCGTGGGAGGGATACACACACACACAGCGAGGGAGGGACACACGCACACAGCGATGGAGGGACACACACGCACACACACAGCGAGGGAGGGACACACACACACAGCGAGGGAGCGACACACACACACAACGAGGGAGGGACACACACACACAGCGTGGGAGGGACACAAACACACACAGCGAGGGAGAGACACACACACACACACAGCGTGGGAGGGACACACACGCATACACACAGCGAGGGTGGGACACACACACACAACGAGGGAGGGACACACACACACACAGCGCGAGGGAGGGACACACACACACACACACAGCGAGGGAGGGACACACTCACAGCGAGGGAGGGACACACACACACACACACACACACAGCGTGGGAGGGACACACACGCACACACACAGCGAGGGAGGGACACACACACACACACAGCGAGGGAGGGACACACACTCACAGCGAGGGAGGGATACGCACACACAGCGAGTGAGGGACACGCACACACAGCGAGGGAGGGACACGCACACACAGCGAGGGAGGGACTCGCACACACAGCGAGGGAGGGACACGCACACACAGGGAGGGAGGGACACGCACACACAGCGAGGGAGGGACACACAAACACAGAGTGGGATGGATACACACACACACAGCGAGGGACACACACACACACACACAGCGAGGGAGGGACACGCACACACAACGAGGGAGGGACACGCATACACACAGCGAGGGAGGGACACGCACAGACAGCGAGGGAGGGACACGCACACACAGCGAGGGAGGGACACACACACACACACTCACAGCGAGGGAGAGACACACACACACTCACAGCGAGGGAGGGACACACACACTCACAGCGAGGGAGGGACACACACACACTCACAGCGAGGGGGACACACACACACACTCAAAGCGAGGGAGGGACACACACACACTCACAGCGAGGGAGGGACACACACACACTCATAGCGAGGGAGGGACACACACACACTCACAGCGAGGGAGGGACACACACACACTCACAGCGAGGGAGGGACACACACACACAGCGAGGGAGGGACACGCACTCACAGCGAGGGAGGGACACACACACACACAGCGAGGGAGGGACACGCACACACAGCGTGGGAGGGACACACACACAGCGAGGGAGGGCCACACACACACACACACAAAACGAGGGAGGGACACACACACACAGCGAGGGAGGGACACGCACACACACAACGAGGGAGGGACACACACACACAGCGAGGGAGGGAGACACACACACACAGCGAGGGAGGGACACACACACACAACGAGGGAGGGACACACACAGCGAGGGAGGGACACACACACACAGCGAGGGAGGGACACACACACACACTCACAGCGAGGGAGAGACACACACACACAACGTGGGAGGGACACACACACACACACACACACAACGAGGGAGGGACACACACACACACACAACGAGTGAGGGACACACACACACAACGAGGGAGGGACACACACACAGACAGCGAGGGAGGGAACGCACACACACAGCGAGGGAGGGACACGCACACAGAGCGAGGGAGGGACACGCACACACAGCGAGGGAGGGACACACACACACAGAGAGGGAGGGACACACACACACAGCGGGGTGGGACACACACACACAGCGAGGGAGGGACACGCACACACAACGAGGGAGGGACACGCACACACAGCGAGGGAGGGACACACACACACAGCGAGGGAAGGACACACACACACTCACAGCGAGGGAGAGACACACACACACACAGCGAGGGAGGGACACACACACACTCACAGCAAGGGAGGGACACACACACACTCACAGCGAGGGAGGGACACACACACAGTCACAGCGAGGGAGGGACACGCACACAAATTGAGCGAGGGACACGCACACACAGCGAGGGAGGGACACGCACACACAGCGAGGGAGGGACACGCACACACAGCGTGGGAGGGACACACACAGCGTGGGAGGGACACACACACTCACAGCGAGGGAGGGACACACACACACACACACACACACACAAAGAGGGAGGGACACACACACAGCGAGGGAGGGACACGCACACACACAACGAGGGAGGGACACACACACACAGCGAGGGAGGGACACCCGCACACACAGCGAGGGAGGGACACACACACACAACGAGGGAGGGACACACACAGCGAGGGAGGGTCACACACACACAGCGAGGGAGGGACAAGCACACACACAACGACGGAGGGACACACACACACACACACACACACACAGCGAGGGAGGGACACACACATACACACACACACACACACAGCGAGGGAGGGACACGCACACACAGCGTGGGAGGGACACGCACACACAGCGTGGGAGGGACACACACACACACGCAGCGAGGGAGGGACACACACATACAGCGAGGGAGGGACACGCGCACACAGCGAGGGAGGGACACGCACACACAGCGAGGGAGGGACACACACACACAGCGAGGGAGGGACACGCACACACAGCGAGGGAGGGACACACACACACACACAACGAGGGAGGGACACACACACACACACAGCGAGGGAGGGACACACACACACACACACAACGAGGGAGGGACACGCACACACACACGCACAACGAGGGAGGGACACGCACACATACACAACGAGGGAGGGACACACGCACACACACAGCGAGGGAGGGACACGCACACACAGCGAGGAAGGGACACGCACACACACACAGCGTGGGAGGGACACACACACACAACGAGGGAGGGACACACACACACAGCGAGGGAGAGACACACACACACAGCGAGGCAGGGACACACACACAGCGAGGGAGGGACACACGCACATACTGCGAGGGAGGGACACACACACACACACAACGAGGGAGGGACACACACACACACAGCGAGGGAGAGACACACACACACAGCGTGGGAGGGATACACACACACACAGCGAGTGAGGGACACACGCACACACACAACGAGTGAGGGACACACACACACACAGCGATGGAGGGACACACACGCACACACACAGCGAGGGAGGGACACACACACACAGCGAGGGAGCGACACACACACACAACGAGGGAGGGACACACACACACAGCGTGGGAGGGACACACACACACACAGCGAGGGAGGGACACACACACACACACACACACAGCATGGGAGGGACACACACGCATACACACAGCGAGGGAGGGACACACACACACACACACACACAACGAGGGAGGGACACACACACACACAGCGCGAGGGAGGGACACACACACACACACACAGCGAGGGAGGGACACACTCACAGCGAGAGAGGGACACACACACACGCACACAGCGAGGGAGGGACACACACACACACACAGCGAGGGAGGGACACACACAGCGAGGGATGGACACACACTCACAGCGAGGGAGGGATACGCACACACAGTGAGGGAGGGACACGCACACACAGCGAGGGAGGGACACGCACAAACAGCGAGGGAGGGACTCGCACACACAGCGAGGGAGGGACACGCACACACAGTGAGGAGGGACACGCACACACAGCGAGGGAGGGACACACAAACACAGAGAGGGAGGGACACACACACACACACAGCGAGGGACACACACACACACACAGCGAGGGAGGGACGCACACACAACGAGGGAGGGACACGCATACACACAGCGAGGGAGGGACACGCACACACAGCGAGGGAGGGACACGCACACACACAGCGAGGGCGGGACACACACACACACACTCACAGCGAGGGAGAGACACACACACACTCACAGCGAGGGAGGGACACACACACTCACAGCGAGGGAGGGACACACACACACTCACAGCGAGGGAGGGACACACACACACTCACAGCGAGGGAGGGACACACACACACTCATAGCGAGGGAGGGACACACACACACTCACAGCGAGGGAGGGACACACACACACTCACAGCGAGGGAGGGACACGCACACACAGCGAGGGAGGGACACGCACTCACTGCGAGGGAGGGACACACACACACACAGCGAGGGAGGGACACGCACACACAGCGTGGGAGGGACACACACACAGCGTGGGAGGGACACACACACACACACACAACGAGGGAGGGACACACACACACACAGCGAGCGAGGGACACGCACACACACAACGAGGGAGGGACACACACACACAGCGAGGGAGGGAGACACACACACACAGCGAGGGAGGGACACACACACACACAACGAGGGAGGGACACACACAGCGAGGGAGGGACACACACACACAGCGAGGGAGGGACACACACACACTCACAGCGAGGGAGAGACACACACACACAACGAGGGAGGGACACACACACACACAACGAGGGAGGGACACACACACACACACACAACGAGTGAGGGACACACACACACAACGAGGGAGGGACACACACACAGACAGCGAGGGAGGGAACGCACACACACAGCGAGGGAGGGACACGCACACACAGCGAGGGAGGGACACGCACACACAGCGAGGGAGGGACACGCACACACAGCGAGGGAGGGACATGCACACACAGCGAAGGAGGGACACACACACACACAGCGCGGGAGGAACACGCACACAGAGCGAGGGAGGGAGACACACACACAGCGAGGGAGGGACACACACACACAGAGAGGGAGGGACACACACACACAGCGGGGACACACACACACACACACAGCGAGGGAGGGACACGCACACACAACGAGGGAGGGACACACACACACAGCGTGGGAGGGACACACACACACAGCGAGGGAGGGACACACACACACTCACAGCGAGGGAGAGACACACACAGACTCACAGCGAGGGAGGGACACACACACACTCACAGCGAGGGAGGGACACACACACACTCTCAGCGAGGGAGGGACACGCACACACAGTGAGGGAGGGACACGCACACACACACACACAACGAGGGAGGGACACACACACACTCACAGCGAGGGAGAGACACACACACACTCACAGCGAGGGAGGGACACACACACACTCACAGCGAGGGAGGGACACACACACACTCTCAGCGAGGGAGGGACACGCACACACAGTGAGGGAGGGACACGCACACACACACACACAACGAGGGAGGGACACACACACACAGCGAGGGAGGGACACGCACACGCTCAACGAGGGAGGGACACACACACACAGCGAGGGAGGGACACACACACACACAGCGAGGGAGTGACACACACACACAACGAGGGAGGGACACACATAGCGAGGGAGGGACACACGCAACGAGAGAGGGACACACACAATGAGGGAGGGACACACACACACAACAAGGGAGGGACACACGCACACAACGAGGGAGGGACACATACACAGCGAGGGAGGGACACACACACACACAGCGAGGGAGGGACACACACACACAACGACGGAGGGACACACGCACACACACAACGAGGGAGGGACACACACACACACAATGAGGGAGGGACACACACACACAACGAGGGAGGGACACACACACACAACGAGGGAGGGACACACACACACAGCGTGGGAGGGACACACACACACACAGCGAGGGAGGGACACACACACACACAGCGAGGGAGGGACACACACGCACACACACAGCGAGGGAGGGACACACACACACAACGAGGGAGGGACACACACACACAGCGTGGGAGGGACACACACACACACAGCGAGGGAGGGACACACATACACAGCGTGGGAGGGACACACACGCACACACACAGCGAGGGAGGGACACACACTCACAGCGAGGGAGGGACACGCACACACAGCGAGGGAGGGACACGCACACACAGCGAGGGAGGGACACGCACACACAGCGAGGGAGGGACACGCACACACAACGAAGGAGGGAAACACACACACAACGAGGGAGGGACACGCATACACACAGCGAGGGAGGGACACGCATACACACAGCGAGGGAGGGACACGCACACACAGCGAGGGAGGGACACACACACACAGCGAGGGAAGGACACACACACACTCACAGCGAGGGAGAGACACACACACACACACAGCGAGGGAGGGACACACACACACTCACAGCAAGGGAGGGACACACACACACTCACAGCGAGGGAGGGACACACACACACACTCACAGCGAGGGAGGGACACGCACACACAGTGAGGGAGGGACACGCACACACAGCGAGGGAGGGACACGCACACACAGCGAGGGAGGGACACGCACACACAGCGTGGGAGGGACACACACAGCGTGGGAGGGACACACACACTCACAGCGAGGGAGGAACACACACACACACACACACAAAGAGGGAGGGACACACACACACAGCGAGGGAGGGACACGCACACACACAACGAGGGAGGGACACACACACACAGCGAGGGAGGACAACCACACACACAGCGTGGGAGGGACACACACACACAACGAGGGAGGGACACACACAGCGAGGGAGGGTCACACACACACAGCGAGGGAGGGACACGCACACACACAACGACGGAGGGACACACACACACACACACACACAGCGAGGGAGGGACACACACATACACACACACACACACACACAGCGAGTGAGGGACACGCACACACAGCGTGGGAGGGACACGCACACACAGCGTGGGAGGGACACACACACACAAGCAGCGAGGGAGGGACACACACATACAGCGAGGCAGGGACACACACACACACACACAACGAGGGAGGGACACACACACACACACACACAGCGTGGGAGGGTCACGCGCACACAGCGAGGGAGGGACACGCACGCACAGCGAGGGAGGGACACACACACACAGCGAGGGAGGGACACGCACACACAGCGAGGGAGGGACACACACACACACACACAACGAGGGAGGGACACACACACACACACACACAGCGAGGGAGGGACACACACACACACACAACGAGGGAGGGACACACACGCACACACACAACGAGGGAGGGACACGCACACATACACAACGAGGGAGGGACACACGCACACACACAGCGAGGGAGGGACACGCACACACAACGAGGGAGGGACACGCGCACACATCGAGGGAGGGACACACACACACAGCGAGGAAGGGACACGCACACACACACAGCGAGGGAGGGACACGCACACACACAACGAGGGAGGGACACACACACACAGCGAGGGAGGGACACCCACACACACAGCGAGGGAGGGACACACACACACAACGAGGGAGGGACACACACAGCGAGGGAGGGTCACACACACACAGCGAGGGAGGGACACGCACACACACAACGACGGAGGGACACACACACACACACACACACACACACAGCGAGGGAGGGACACACACATACACACACACACACACACAGCGAGTGAGGGACACGCACACACAGCGTGGGAGGGACACGCACACACAGCGTGGGAGGGACACACACACACACGCAGCGAGGGAGGGACACACACATACAGCGAGGGAGGGACACACACACACACACACAACGAGGGAGGGACACACACACACACACACAGCGTGGGAGGGACACGCGCACACAGCGAGGGAGGGACACGCACGCACAGCGAGGGAGGGACACACACACACAGCGAGGGAGGGACACGGACACACAGCGAGGGAGGGACACACACACACACACAACGAGGGAGGGACACACACACACACACACACAGCGAGGGAGGGACACACACACACACACACAACGAGGGAGGGACACACACACACACAACGAGGGAGGGACACGCACACATACACAACGAGGGAGGGACACACGCACACACACAGCGAGGCAGGGACACGCACACACAACGAGGGAGGGACACGCGCACACAGCGAGGGAGGGACACGCACACACAGCGAGGAAGGGACACGAACACACACACAGCGTGGGAGGGACACACACACACAACGAGGGAGGGACACACACACACAGCGAGGGAGAGACACACACACACAGCGAGGGAGGGACACACACACACACACAGCGAGGGAGGGACACACACACACAACGAGGGAGGGACACACACACACAGCGAGGGAGGGACACACGCACACACAGCGAGGGAGGGACACACACACACACAACGAGGGAGGGACACACACACGCAGCGTGGGAGGGATACACACACACACAGCGAGGGAGGGACACACGCACACACACAACGAGTGAGGGACACACACACACACACAGCGATGGAGGGACATACACGCACACACACAGCGAGGGAGGGACACACACACACAGCGAGGGAGCGACACACACACACAACTAGGGAGGGACACACACACACAGCGTGGGAGGGACACACACACACACAGCGAGGGAGAGACACACACACACACACAGCGTGGGAGGGACACACACGCATACACACAGCGAGGGAGGGACACACACATACACACACACAACGAGGGAGGGACACACACACAGACAGCGCGAGGGAGGGACACACACACACACACACAGCGAGGGAGGGAAACACTCACAGCGAGGGAGGGACACACACATACACACACACACAGCGTGGGAGGGACACACACGCACACACACAGCGAGGGAGGGACACACACACACACACACACAGCGAGGGAGGGACACACACAGCGAGGGAGGGACACACACTCACAGCGAGGGAGGGACACGCATACACACAGCGAGGGAGGGACACGCACACACAGCGAGGGAGGGACACACACACACTCACAGCGAGGGAGAGACACACACACACTCACAGCGAGGGAGGGACACACACACACTCACAGCGAGGGAGGGGGACACACACTCACAGCGAGGGATGGACACACACACTCACAGCGAGGGAGTGACACACACACACTCACAGCGAGGGAGGGACACACACACACACACAACGAGTGAGGGACACACACACACACAGCGATGGAGGGACACACACGCACACACACAGCGAGGGAGGGACACACACACACAGCGAGGGAGCGACACACACACACAACGAGGGAGGGACACACACACACAGCGTGGGAGGGACACACACACACACAGCGAGGGAGAGACACACACACACACACACACAGCGTGGGAGGGACACACACGCATACACACAGCGAGGGAGGGACACACACACACACACACACACAACGAGGGAGGGACACACACACACACAGCGCGAGGGAGGGACACACACACACACACACAGCGAGGGAGGGACACACTCACAGCGAGAGAGGGACACACACACACGCACAGACACACACAGCGTGGGAGGGACACACACGCACACACACAGCGAGGGAGGGACACACACACACACACAGCGAGGGAGGGACACACACAGCGAGGGATGGACACACACTCACAGCGAGGGAGGGATACGCACACACAGTGAGGGAGGGACACGCACACACAGCGAGGGAGGGACACGCACAAACAGCGAGGGAGGGACTCGCACACACAGCGAGGGAGGGACACGCACACACAGTGAGGAGGGACACGCACACACAGCGAGGGAGGGACACACAAACACAGAGAGGGAGGGACACACACACACACACAGCGAGGGACACACACACACACACAGCGAGGGAGGGACGCACACACAACGAGGGAGGGACACGCATACACACAGCGAGGGAGGGACACGCACACACAGCGAGGGAGGGACACGCACACACACAGCGAGGGCGGGACACACACACACACACTCACAGCGAGGGAGAGACACACACACACTCACAGCGAGGGAGGGACACACACACTCACAGCGAGGGAGGGACACACACACACTCACAGCGAGGGAGGGACACACACACACTCACAGCGAGGGAGGGACACACACACACTCACAGCGAGGGAGGGACACACACACACTCATAGCGAGGGAGGGACACACACACACTCACAGCGAGGGAGGGACACACACACACTCACAGCGAGGGAGGGACACGCACACACAGCGAGGGAGGGACACGCACTCACTGCGAGGGAGGGACACACACACACACAGCGAGGGAGGGACACGCACACACAGCGTGGGAGGGACACACACACAGCGTGGGAGGGACACACACACACACACACACAACGAGGGAGGGACACACACACACACAGCGAGCGAGGGACACGCACACACACAACGAGGGAGGGACACACACACACAGCGAGGGAGGGAGACACACACACACAGCGAGGGAGGGACACACACACACACAACGAGGGAGGGACACACACAGCGAGGGAGGGACACACACACACAGCGAGGGAGGGACACACACACACTCACAGCGAGGGAGAGACACACACACACAACGAGGGAGGGACACACACACACACACACACAACGAGGGAGGGACACACACACACACACACAACGAGTGAGGGACACACACACACAACGAGGGAGGGACACACACACAGTCAGCGAGGGAGGGAACGCACACACACAGCGAGGGAGGGACACGCACACACAGCGAGGGAGGGACACGCACACACAGCGAGGGAGGGACACGCACACACAGCGAGGGAGGGACATGCACACACAGCGAAGGAGGGACACACACACACACAGCGCGGGAGGAACACGCACACAGAGCGAGGGAGGGAGACACACACACAGCGAGGGAGGGACACACACACAGAGAGAGGGAGGGACACACACACACAGCGGGGACACACACACACACACACAGCGAGGGAGGGACACGCACACACAACGAGGGAGGGACACACACACACAGCGAGGGAGGGACACACACACACAGCGAGGGAGGGACACACACACACTCACAGCGAGGGAGAGACACACACAGACTCACAGCGAGGGAGGGACACACACACACTCACAGCGAGGGAGGGACACACACACACTCTCAGCGAGGGAGGGACACGCACACACAGTGAGGGAGGGACACGCACACACACAGCGAGGGAGTGACACACACACACAACGAGGGAGGGACACACACACACTCACAGCGAGGGAGAGACACACACACACTCACAGCGAGGGAGGGACACACACACACTCACAGCGAGGGAGGGACACACACACACTCTCAGCGAGGGAGGGACACGCACACACAGTGAGGGAGGGACACGCACACACACACACAACGAGGGAGGGACACACACACACAGCGAGGGAGGGACACGCACACGCTCAACGAGGGAGGGACACACACACACAGCGAGGGAGGGACACACACACACACAGCGAGGGAGTGACACACACACACAACGAGGGAGGGACACACATAGCGAGGGAGGGACACACGCAACGAGAGAGGGACACACACAATGAGGGAGGGACACACACACACAACAAGGGAGGGACACACGCACACAACGAGGGAGGGACACATACACAGCGAGGGAGGGACACACACACACACAGCGAGGGAGGGACACACACACACAACGACGGAGGGACACACACACACACACAACGAGGGAGGGACACACACACACACAATGAGGGAGGGACACACACACACAACGAGGGAGGGACACACACACACAACGAGGGAGGGACACACACACACAGCGTGGGAGGGACACACACACACACAGCGAGGGAGGGACACACACACACACAGCGAGGGAGGGACACACACGCACACACACAGCGAGGGAGGGACACACACACACAACGAGGGAGGGACACACACACACAGCGTGGGAGGGACACACACACACACAGCGAGGGAGGGACACACATACACAGCGTGGGAGGGACACACACGCACACACACAGCGAGGGAGGGACACACACTCACAGCGAGGGAGGGACACGCACACACAGCGAGGGAGGGACACGCACACACAGCGAGGGAGGGACACGCACACACAGCGAGGGAGGGACACGCACACACAACGAAGGAGGGAAACACACACACAACGAGGGAGGGACACGCATACACACAGCGAGGGAGGGACACGCATACACACAGCGAGGGAGGGACACGCACACACAGCGAGGGAGGGACACACACACACAGCGAGGGAAGGACACACACACACTCACAGCGAGGGAGAGACACACACACACACACAGCGAGGGAGGGACACACACACACTCACAGCAAGGGAGGGACACACACACACTCACAGCGAGGGAGGGACACACACACACACTCACAGCGAGGGAGGGACACGCACACACAGTGAGGGAGGGACACGCACACACAGCGAGGGAGGGACACGCACACACAGCGAGGGAGGGACACGCACACACAGCGTGGGAGGGACACACACAGCGTGGGAGGGACACACACACTCACAGCGAGGGAGGAACACACACACACACACACACAAAGAGGGAGGGACACACACACACAGCGAGGGAGGGACACGCACACACACAGCGAGGGAGGGACACACACACACAGCGAGGGAGGACAACCACACACACAGCGTGGGAGGGACACACACACACAACGAGGGAGGGACACACACAGCGAGGGAGGGTCACACACACACAGCGAGGGAGGGACACGCACACACACAACGACGGAGGGACACACACACACACACACACACAGCGAGGGAGGGACACACACTTACACACACACACACACACACAGCGAGTGAGGGACACGCACACACAGCGTGGGAGGGACACGCACACACAGCGTGGGAGGGACACACACACACAAGCAGCGAGGGAGGGACACACACATACAGCGAGGCAGGGACACACACACACACACAACGAGGGAGGGACACACACACACACACACACAGCGTGGGAGGGTCACGCGCACACAGCGAGGGAGGGACACGCACGCACAGCGAGGGAGGGACACACACACACAGCGAGGGAGGGACACGCACACACAGCGAGGGAGGGACACACACACACACACAACGAGGGAGGGACACACACACACACACACACAGCGAGGGAGGGACACACACACACACACAACGAGGGAGGGACACACACGCACACACACAACGAGGGAGGGACACGCACACATACACAACGAGGGAGGGACACACGCACACACACAGCGAGGGAGGGACACGCACACACAACGAGGGAGGGACACGCGCACACATCGAGGGAGGGACACACACACACAGCGAGGAAGGGACACGCACACACACACAGCGAGGGAGGGACACGCACACTCACAACGAGGGAGGGACACACACACACAGCGAGGGAGGGACACCCACACACACAGCGAGGGAGGGACACACACACACAACGAGGGAGGGACACACACAGCGAGGGAGGGTCACACACACACAGCGAGGGAGGGACACGCACACACACAACGACGGAGGGACACACACACACACACACACACACACACACACAGCGAGGGAGGGACACACACATACACACACACACACACACACAGCGAGTGAGGGACACGCACACACAGCGTGGGAGGGACACGCACACACAGCGTGGGAGGGACACACACACACACGCAGCGAGGGAGGGACACACACATACAGCGAGGGAGGGACACACACACACACACACACAGCGAGGGAGGGACACACACATACACACACACACACACACACAGCGAGTGAGGGACACGCGCACACAGCGAGGGAGGGACACGCACGCACAGCGAGGGAGGGACACACACACACAGCGAGGGAGGGACACGCACACACAGCGAGGGAGGGACACACACACACACACAACGAGGGAGGGACACACACACACACACACAGCGAGGGAGGGACACACACACACACACAACGAGGGAGGGACACACACACACACACACAACGAGGGAGGGACACGCACACATACACAACGAGGGAGGGACACACGCACACACACAGCGAGGGAGGGACACGCACACACAACGAGGGAGGGACACGCGCACACAGCGAGGGAGGGACACGCACACACAGCGAGGAAGGGACACGCACACACACACAGCGTGGGAGGGACACACACACACAACGAGGGAGGGACACACACACACAGCGAGGGAGAGACACACACACACAGCGAGGGAGGGACACACACACACACACAGCGAGGGAGGGACACACACACACAACGAGGGAGGGACACACACACACAGCGAGGGAGGGACACACGCACACACAGCGAGGGAGGGACACACACACACACAACGAGGGAGGGACACACACACGCAGCGTGGGAGGGATACACACACACACAGCGAGGGAGGGACACACGCACACACACAACGAGTGAGGGACACACACACACACACAGCGATGGAGGGACATACACGCACACACACAGCGAGGGAGGGACACACACACACAGCGAGGGAGCGACACACACTCAACTAGGGAGGGACACACACACACAGCGTGGGAGGGACACACACACACACAGCGAGGGAGAGACACACACACACACACAGCGTGGGAGGGACACACACGCATACACACAGCGAGGGAGGGACACACACATACACACACACAACGAGGGAGGGACACACACACAGACAGCGCGAGGGAGGGACACACACACACACACACAGCGAGGGAGGGAAACACTCACAGCGAGGGAGGGACACACACATACACACACACACAGCGTGGGAGGGACACACACGCACACACACAGCGAGGGAGGGACACACACACACACACACACAGCGAGGGAGGGACACACACAGCGAGGGAGGGACACACACTCACAGCGAGGGAGGGACACGCATACACACAGCGAGGGAGGGACACGCACACACAGCGAGGGAGGGACACACACACACTCACAGCGAGGGAGAGACACACACACACTCACAGCGAGGGAGGGACAAACACACACTCACAGCGAGGGAGGGGGACACACACTCACAGCGAGGGATGGACACACACACTCACAGCGAGGGAGTGACACACACACACTCACAGCGAGGGAGGGACACACACACACTCACAGCGAGGGAGGGACACACACACACTCACAGCGGGGGAGGGACACACACACACTCACAGCGAGGGAGGGACACACACACTCGCAGCGAGGGAGGGACACACATACACTCACAGCGAGGGAGGGACACGCACACACAGCGAGGGAGGGACACGCACACACAGCGAGGGAGGGTCACGCACACACAGCGTGGGAGGGACACACACACACACAGCGAGGGAGGGACACACACACACACACACACACAACGAGGGAGGGACACACACACACAGCGAGGGAGGGACACGCACCCACAGCGAGGGAGGGACACTCACACACAGCGAGGGAGGGACACACACACACAGCGAGGGAGGGACACACACACACAGCGAGGGAGGGACACACACACAGCGAGGGAGGGACACACACACAGCGAGGGAGGGACACTCACACACAGCGAGGGAGGGACACTCACACACAGCGAGGGAGGAACACACACACACAGCGAGGGAGGGACACACACACACAGCGAGGGAGCGACACACACACACACAGCGAGGGAGGGACACACACACACACAAACACACAGCGAGGGAGGGACACATACACACACAGCGAGCGAGGGACACACGCACACACAGCGAGGGAGGGACACACGCACAAACAGCGAGGGAGGGACACATACACACACAGAGAGGGAGGGACACACGCACATACAGCGAAGGAGCGACACGCGCACACACAGCGAGGGAGGGTAATGCATACACAGCGAGGGAGGGACACGCACACAGAGCGAGGGAGGGACACGCACACACAGCGAGGGAGGGACACGCACACACAGCGAAGGAGCGACACGCGCACACACAGCGAGGGAGGGACTCACACACACAGCGAGGGAGGGACACACGCACACAGCGAGGGAGGGACACGCGCACACAGCGAGGGAGGGACACGCGCACACAGAGAGGTAGGGACACACACACAGCGAGGGAGGGACACACACACACAGCGAGGGAGGGATACGCACACACACAACGAGGGAGGGACACACACACACACAGCGAGGGAGGGACACGCACACACACACACACAACGAGGGAGGGACACACACACACAGCGAGGGAGGGACACACGCACACACAGCGAGGGAGGGACACACACACACACAACGAGGGAGGGACACACACGCACACAGCGAGGGAGAGACACACACACACAGCGTGGGAGGGATACACACACACACAGCGAGGGAGGGACACACGCACACACACAACGAGTGAGGGACACACACACACACAGCGATGGAGGGACATACACGCACACACACAGCGAGGGAGGGACACACACACACAGCGAGGGAGCGACACACACACACAACTAGGGAGGGACACACACACACAGCGTGGGAGGGACACACACACAGCGAGGGAGAGACACACACACACACACACAGCGTGGGAGGGACACACACGCATACACACAGCGAGGGAGGGACACACACACACACACACACAACGAGGGAGGGACACACACACAGACAGTGCGAGGGAGGGACACACACACCCACACACAGCGAGGGAGGGAAACACTCACAGCGAGGGAGGGACACACACACACACACACACACAGCGTGGGAGGGACACACACGCACACACACAGCGAGGGAGGGACACACACACACACACACACAGCGAGGGAGGGACACGCACACACACAACGACGGAGGGACACACACACACACACACACACAGCGAGGGAGGGACACACACATACACACACACACACACACAGCGAGTGAGGGACACGCACACACAGCGTGGGAGGGACACGCACGCACAGCGTGGGAGGGACACACACACACACGCAGCGAGGGAGGGACACACACATACAGCGAGGGAGGGACACACACACACACACAACGAGGGAGGGACACACACACACACACACAGCGTGGGAGGGACACGCGCACACAGCGAGGGAGGGACACGCACGCACAGCGAGGGAGGGACACACACACACAGCGAGGGAGGGACACGCACACACAGCGAGGGAGGGACACACACACACACACAACGAGGGAGGGACACACACACACACACACAGCGAGGGAGGGACACACACACACACACAACGAGGGAGGGACACACACACACACACACAACGAGGGAGGGACACGCACACATACACAACGAGGGAGGGACACACGCACACACACAGCGAGGGAGGGACACGCACACACAACGAGGGAGGGACACGCGCACACAGCGAGGGAGGGACACGCACACACAGCGAGGAAGGGACACGCACACACACACAGCGTGGGAGGGACACACACACACAACGAGGGAGGGACACACACACACAGCGAGGGAGAGACACACACACACAGCGAGGGAGGGACACACACACACACACACAGCGAGGGAGGGACACACACACACAACGAGGGAGGGACACACACACACAGCGAGGGAGGGACACACGCACACACAGCGAGGGAGGGACACACACACACACAACGAGGGAGGGACACACACGCACACAGCGAGGGAGAGACACACACACACAGCGTGGGAGGGATACACACACACACAGCGAGGGAGGGACACACGCACACACACAACGAGTGAGGGACACACACACACACAGCGATGGAGGGACATACACGCACACACACAGCGAGGGAGGGACACACACACACAGCGAGGGAGCGACACACACACACAACTAGGGAGGGACACACACACACAGCGTGGGAGGGACACACACACAGCGAGGGAGAGACACACACACACACACACAGCGTGGGAGGGACACACACGCATACACACAGCGAGGGAGGGACACACACACACACACACACAACGAGGGAGGGACACACACACAGACAGTGCGAGGGAGGGACACACACACCCACACACAGCGAGGGAGGGAAACACTCACAGCGAGGGAGGGACACACACACACACACACACACAGCGTGGGAGGGACACACACGCACACACACAGCGAGGGAGGGACACACACACACACACACACAGCGAGGGAGGGACACACACAGCGAGGGAGGGTCACACACTCACAGCGAGGGAGGGACACGCATACACACAGCGAGGGAGGGACAAGCACACACAGCGAGGGAGGGACACACACACACACACAGCGAGGGAGAGACACACACACACTCACAGCGAGGGAGGGACACACACACACTCACAGCGAGGGAGGGGGACACACACTCACAGCGAGGGATGGACACACACACTCACAGCGAGGGAGTGACACACACACACTCACAGCGAGGGAGGGACACACACACACTCACAGCGAGGGAGGGACACACACACACTCACAGCGGGGGAGGGACACACACACACTCACAGCGAGGGAGGGACACACACACTCGCAGCGAGGGAGGGACACACATACACTCACAGCGAGGGAGGGACACGCACACACAGCGAGGGAGGGACACGCACACACAGCGAGGGAGGGACACGCACACACAGCGAGGGAGGGTCACGCACACACAGCGTGGGAGGGACACACACACACACAGCGAGGGAGGGACACACACACACACACACACACACAACGAGGGAGGGACACACACACACACAGCGAGGGAGGGACACGCACACACAGCGAGGGAGGGACACACACACACAGCGAGGGAGGGACACACACACACAGCGAGGGAGGGACACACACACAGCGAGGGCGGGACACACACACAGCGAGGGAGGGACACTCACACACAGCGAGGGAGGGACACTCACACACACAGCGAGGGAGGGACACACACACACACACAAACACACAGCGAGGGAGGGACACATACACACACAGCGAGCGAGGGACACACGCACACACAGCGAGGGAGGGACACACGCACACACAGCGAGGGAGGGACACACGCACACACAGCGAGGGAGGGACACATACACACACAGAGAGGGAGGGACACACGCACACACAGCGAAGGAGCGACACGCGCACACACAGCGAGGGAGGGTAATGCATACACAGCGAGGGAGGGACACGCACACAGAGCGAGGGAGGGACACGCACACACAGCGAGGGAGGGACACGCACACACAGCGAAGGAGCGACACGCGCACACACAGCGAGGGAGGGACTCACACACACAGCGAGGGAGGGACACACGCACACAGCGAGGGAGGGACACGCGCACACAGCGAGGGAGGGACACGCGCACACAGAGAGGTAGGGACACACACACAGCGAGGGAGGGACACACACACACAGCGAGGGAGGGATACGCACACACACAACGAGGGAGGGACACACACACACACAGCGAGGGAGGGACACGCACACACACACACACAACGAGGGAGGGACACACACAGCGAGGGAGGGTCACACACACACAGCGAGGGAGGGACACGCACACACACAACGACGGAGGGACACACACACACACACACACAGCGAGGGAGGGACACACACATACACACACACACACACACAGCGAGTGAGGGACACGCACACACAGCGTGGGAGGGACACGCACGCACAGCGTGGGATGGACACACACACACACGCAGCGAGGGAGGGACACACACATACAGCGAGGGAGGGACACACACACACACACAACGAGGGAGGGACACACACACACACACACAGCGTGGGAGGGACACGCGCACACAGCGAGGGAGGGACACGCACGCACAGCGAGGGAGGGACACACACACACAGCGAGGGAGGGACACGCACACACAGCGAGGGAGGGACACACACACACACACAACGAGGGAGGGACACACACACACACACACAGCGAGGGAGGGACACACACACAACGAGGGAGGGACACACACACACACACACAACGAGGGAGGGACACGCACACATACACAACGAGGGAGGGACACACGCACACACACAGCGAGGGAGGGACACGCACACACAACGAGGGAGGGACACGCGCACACAGCGAGGGAGGGACACGCACACACAGCGAGGAAGGGACACGCACACACACACAGCGTGGGAGGGACACACACACACAACGAGGGAGGGACACACACACACAGCGAGGGAGAGACACACACACACAGCGAGGGAGGGACACACACACACACACAGCGAGGGAGGGACACACACACACAACGAGGGAGGGACACACACACACAGCGAGGGAGGGACACACGCACACACAGCGAGGGAGGGACACACACACACACAACGAGGGAGGGACACACACGCACACAGCGAGGGAGAGACACACACACACAGCGTGGGAGGGATACACACACACACAGCGAGGGAGGGACACACGCACACACACAACGAGTGAGGGACACACACACACACAGCGATGGAGGGACATACACGCACACACACAGCGAGGGAGGGACACACACACACAGCGAGGGAGCGACACACACACACAACTAGGGAGGGACACACACACACAGCGTGGGAGGGACACACACACAGCGAGGGAGAGACACACACACACACACAGCGTGGGAGGGACACACACGCATACACACAGCGAGGGAGGGACACACACACACACACACACAACGAGGGAGGGACACACACACAGACAGTGCGAGGGAGGGACACACACACCCACACACAGCGAGGGAGGGAAACACTCACAGCGAGGGAGGGACACACACACACACACACACACACAGCGTGGGAGGGACACACACGCACACACACAGCGAGGGAGGGACACACACACACACACAGCGAGGGAGGGACACACACAGCGAGGGAGGGTCACACACTCACAGCGAGCGAGGGACACGCATACACACAGCGAGGGAGGGACAAGCACACACAGCGAGGGAGGGACACACACACACACACAGCGAGGGAGAGACACACACACACTCACAGCGAGGGAGGGACACACACACACTCACAGCGAGGGAGGGGGACACACACTCACAGCGAGGGATGGACACACACACTCACAGCGAGGGAGTGACACACACACACTCACAGCGAGGGAGGGACACACACACACTCACAGCGAAGGAGGGACACACACACACTCACAGCGGGGGAGGGACACACACACACTCACAGCGAGGGAGGGACACACACACTCGCAGCGAGGGAGGGACACACATACACTCACAGCGAGGGAGGGACACGCACACACAGCGAGGGAGGGACACGCACACACAGCGAGGGAGGGACACGCACACACAGCGAGGGAGGGTCACGCACACACAGCGTGGGAGGGACACACACACACACAGCGAGGGAGGGACACACACACACACACACACACAACGAGGGAGGGACACACACACACACAGCGAGGGAGGGACACGCACACACAGCGAGGGAGGAACACTCACACACAGCGAGGGAGGGACACACACACACAGCGAGGGAGGGACACACACACACAGCGAGGGAGGGACACACACTCAGCGAGGGCGGGACACACACACAGCGAGGGAGGGACACTCACACACAGCGAGGGAGGGACACTCACACACACAGCGAGGGAGGGACACACACACACACACAAACACACAGCGAGGGAGGGACACATACACACACAGCGAGCGAGGGACACACGCACACACAGCGAGGGAGGGACACACGCACACACAGCGAGGGAGGGACACACGCACACACAGCGAGGGAGGGACACATACACACACAGCGAGGGAGGGACACACGCACACACAGCGAAGGAGCGACACGCGCACACACAGCGAGGGAGGGTAATGCACACACAGCGAGGGAGGGACACGCCCACAGAGCGAGGGAGGGACACGCACACACAGCGAGGGAGGGACACGCACACACAGCGAAGGAGCGACACGCGCGCACACAGCGAGGGAGGGACTCACACACACAGCGAGGGAGGGACACACGCACACAGCGAGGGAGGGACACGCGCACACAGCGAGGGAGGGACACGCGCACACAGAGAGGTAGGGACACACACTCAGCGAGGGAGGGACACGCACACACAGCGTGGGAGGGACACACACACACAGCGAGGGAGGGACACACACACACACTCACACACAAAGGGAGGGACACACACACACAGCGAGGGAGGGATACGCACACACACAACGAGGGAGGGACACACACACACACAGCGAGGGAGGGACACACACACAGCCAGTGAGGGACACACACAGACACAGCGGGGGAGGGACACACACACAGCGAGGGAGGGACACGCACACACAGCGAGGGAGGGACACGCACACACAGCGAGGGAGGGACACACACACAGCGAGGGAGGGACACACAAACACACACACAGCGAGGGAGGGACACACACACAGCGAGGGCGGGACACACACACAGCGAGGGAGGGACACTCACACACAGCGAGGGAGGGACACTCACACACACAGCGAGGGAGGGACACACACACACACAAACACACAGCGAGGGAGGGACACATACACACACAGCGAGCGAGGGACACACGCACACATAGCGAGGGAGGGACACACGCACACACAGCGAGGGAGGGACACACGCACACACAGCGAGGGAGGGACACATACACACACAGCGAGGGAGGGACACACGCACACTCAGCGAAGGAGCGACACGCGCACACACAGCGAGGGAGGGTAATGCACACACAGCGAGGGAGGGACACGCACACAGAGCGAGGGAGGGACACGCACACACAGCGAGGGAGGGACACGCACACACAGCGAAGGAGCGACACGCGCGCACACAGCGAGGGAGGGACTCACACACACAGCGAGGGAGGGACACACGCACACAGCGAGGGAGGGACACGCGCACACAGCGAGGGAGGGACACGCGCACACAGCGTGGGAGGGACACACACACACAGCGAGGGAGGGACACACACACACACTCACACACAAAGGGTGGGACACACACACACAGCGAGGGAGGGACACGCACACACAGCGAGGGAGGGACACGCACACACAGCGAGGGAGGGACACACACACAGCGAGGGAGGGACACACACACACACACACAGCGAGGGAGGGACACACACACAGCGAGGGAGGGACACACACACACAGCGAGGGAGGGACACACACACACACAGCGAGGGAGGGACACACACACACACACACAGCGAGGGAGGGACACACACACACAGCGAGGGAGGGACACACACACCCACACACACACAGCGAGGGAGGGACACACACACACACACAGCGAGGGAGGGACGGACACACACAGCGCCGGAGGGACACACACACACACACAGAGAGGGAGGGACACGGACACACACAGCGAGGGAGGGACACACACACACAGCGAGGGAGGGACACACACACACAGCGAGGGAGGGACACACACACACACACAGCGAGGGAGGGACACACACACACACACAGCGAGGGAGGGACACACACACACAGCGTGGGAGGGACACACACACACAGCGAGGGAGGGACACACACACACACACACACAGCGAGGGAGGGACACACACACACACAGCGAAGGAGGGACACACACACACAGCCAGGGAGGGACACACAAACACAGCGAGGGAGGGACACACACACACACACACAGCGAGGGAGGGACACGGACACACACAGCGAGGGAGGGACACACACACACAGCGAGGGAGGGACACACACACACAGCGAGGGAGGGACACACACACACACACAGCGAGGGAGGGACACACACACACAGCGAGGGAGGGACACACACACACACACACACACAGCGAGGGAGGGACACACACACACACAGCGAAGGAGGGACACACACACACAGCGAGGGAGGGACACACAAACACAGCGAGGGAGGGACACGCACACACAGCGAGGGAGGGTCACGCACACACAGCGTGGGAGGGACACACACACACACAGCGAGGGAGGGACACACACACACACACACACACAACGAGGGAGGGACACACACACACACAGCGAGGGAGGGACACGCACACACAGCGAGGGAGGAACACTCACACACAGCGAGGGAGGGACACACACACACAGCGAGGGAGGGACACACACACACAGCGAGGGAGGGACACACACACAGCGAGGGCGGGACACACACACAGCGAGGGAGGGACACTCACACACAGCGAGGGAGGGACACTCACACACACAGCGAGGGAGGGACACACACACACACACAAACACACAGCGAGGGAGGGACACATACACACACAGCGAGCGAGGGACACACGCACACACAGCGAGGGAGGGACACACGCACACACAGCGAGGGAGGGACACACGCACACACAGCGAGGGAGGGACACATACACACACAGCGAGGGAGGGACACACGCACACACAGCGAAGGAGCGACACGCGCACACACAGCGAGGGAGGGTAATGCACACACAGCGAGGGAGGGACACGCCCACAGAGCGAGGGAGGGACACGCACACACAGCGAGGGAGGGACACGCACACACAGCGAAGGAGCGACACGCGCGCACACAGCGAGGGAGGGACTCACACACACAGCGAGGGAGGGACACACGCACACAGCGAGGGAGGGACACGCGCACACAGCGAGGGAGGGACACGCGCACACAGAGAGGTAGGGACACACACTCAGCGAGGGAGGGACACGCACACACAGCGTGGGAGGGACACACACACACAGCGAGGGAGGGACACACACACACACTCACACACAAAGGGAGGGACACACACACACAGCGAGGGAGGGATACGCACACACACAACGAGGGAGGGACACACACACACACAGCGAGGGAGGGACACACACACAGCCAGTGAGGGACACACACAGACACAGCGGGGGAGGGACACACACACAGCGAGGGAGGGACACGCACACACAGCGAGGGAGGGACACGCACACACAGCGAGGGAGGGACACACACACAGCGAGGGAGGGACACACAAACACACACACAGCGAGGGAGGGACACACACACAGCGAGGGCGGGACACACACACAGCGAGGGAGGGACACTCACACACAGCGAGGGAGGGACACTCACACACACAGCGAGGGAGGGACACACACACACACAAACACACAGCGAGGGAGGGACACATACACACACAGCGAGCGAGGGACACACGCACACATAGCGAGGGAGGGACACACGCACACACAGCGAGGGAGGGACACACGCACACACAGCGAGGGAGGGACACATACACACACAGCGAGGGAGGGACACACGCACACTCAGCGAAGGAGCGACACGCGCACACACAGCGAGGGAGGGTAATGCACACACAGCGAGGGAGGGACACGCACACAGAGCGAGGGAGGGACACGCACACACAGCGAGGGAGGGACACGCACACACAGCGAAGGAGCGACACGCGCGCACACAGCGAGGGAGGGACTCACACACACAGCGAGGGAGGGACACACGCACACAGCGAGGGAGGGACACGCGCACACAGCGAGGGAGGGACACGCGCACACAGCGTGGGAGGGACACACACACACAGCGAGGGAGGGACACACACACACACTCACACACAAAGGGTGGGACACACACACACAGCGAGGGAGGGACACGCACACACAGCGAGGGAGGGACACGCACACACAGCGAGGGAGGGACACACACACAGCGAGGGAGGGACACACACACACACACACAGCGAGGGAGGGACACACACACAGCGAGGGAGGGACACACACACACAGCGAGGGAGGGACACACACACACACAGCGAGGGAGGGACACACACACACACACACAGCGAGGGAGGGACACACACACACAGCGAGGGAGGGACACACACACCCACACACACACAGCGAGGGAGGGACACACACACACACACAGCGAGGGAGGGACGGACACACACAGCGCCGGAGGGACACACACACACACACAGAGAGGGAGGGACACGGACACACACAGCGAGGGAGGGACACACACACACAGCGAGGGAGGGACACACACACACAGCGAGGGAGGGACACACACACACACACAGCGAGGGAGGGACACACACACACACACAGCGAGGGAGGGACACACACACACAGCGTGGGAGGGACACACACACACAGCGAGGGAGGGACACACACACACACACACACAGCGAGGGAGGGACACACACACACACAGCGAAGGAGGGACACACACACACAGCGAGGGAGGGACACACAAACACAGCGAGGGAGGGACACACACACACACACACAGCGAGGGAGGGACACGGACACACACAGCGAGGGAGGGACACACACACACAGCGAGGGAGGGACACACACACACAGCGAGGGAGGGACACACACACACACACAGCGAGGGAGGGACACACACACACAGCGAGGGAGGGACACACACACACACACACACAGCGAGGGAGGGACACACACACACACAGCGAAGGAGGGACACACACACACAGCGAGGGAGGGACACACAAACACAGCGAGGGAGGGACACACACACACACACACAGCGAGGGAGGGACACACACACTCAGCGAGGGAGGGACACACACACAGCGATGGAGTGACACGCACACACAGCGTGGGAGGGACACGCACAAACAGTGTGGGAGGGTCACGCACACACAGCGAGGGAGGGACATACACACACAGCGAGGGAGGGACACACACACACACACAGCGAGGGAGGGACACACACACACACACAGCGAGGGAGGGACACACACACACACAGCGAGGGAGGGAAACACACACACACACAGTGAGGGAGGGACAGACACACACACAGCGAGGGAGGGACACACACACACACAGCGGGGAGGGACATACACACACACAGAGCGAGGGAGGGACACACACACACACACAGCTAGGGAGGGACACACACACACACAGCGAGGGAGGGTCACGCACACAGCGAGGGAGGGACACGCACACACAGCAAGGGAGGGACACGCACACACAGCGAGGGAGGGACGCGCTCACACAGCGAGGGAGGGACACGCACACTCAGCGAGGGAGGTACACACACACACACAGCGAGGGAGGGACACACACACACACACACGAGGGAGGGACACACACAGCGAGGGAGGGACACACGCAACGAGGGAGGGACACACACAACGAGGGAGGGACACACACACACAACGAGGGAGGGAGACACACACACAACGAGGGAGGGACACACACACAGCGAGGAAGGGACACACACACACACAGCGAGGGACTGACACACAAACACACACAACGAGGGAGGGACACACACACACAAGTAGGGAGGGACACACACACACACACACAACGAAGGAGACACACACACACACACAACGAGGGAGGGACACACACACACACAACGAGGGAGGGACACACACACACAACGAGGGAGGGACACACACACACAGCGTGGGAGGGACACACACACACACAGCGAGGGAGGGACACACACACACAGCGAGGGAGGGACACACACGCACACACACAGCGAGGGTGGGACACACACAAACAACGAGTGAGGGACACACACACACAGCGTGGGAGGGACACACACACACAGCGAGGGAGGGACACACACACACAGCGAGGGAGGGACACACACACACACACAGCGTGGGAGGGACACACACACACACAGCGAGGGAGGGACACACACACACACACAGCGAGGGAGGGACACACACACACACACACAGCGAGGGAGGGACACATACTTACAGCGAGGGAGGGACACGCACACACAGCGAGGGTGGGACACGCACACACACACAGCGAGGGAGGGACACGCACACACAGCGAGGGAGGGACACGCACACACAGCAAGGGAGGGACACGCACACACAGCGAGGGTAGGTCACACACACACAGAGAGGGAGGGACACGCACACACAGTAGGGGGGACACGCACACACAGCAAGGGAGGGACACACACACACAGCGAGGGAGGGACAGGCACACACAGCGAGGGAGGGACACGCACACACAGCGAGGGAGGGACACGCACACACAGCGAGGGAGGGACACACACACACAGAGAGGGAGGGACACACACCCACAGCGAGGGGGACACACACACACAGCGAGGGAGGGACACGCAGACACAACGAGGGAGGGACACGCATACACACAGCGAGGGAGGGACACGCATACACACAGCGAGGGAGGGACACGCACACACAGCGAGGGAGGGACACGCACACACAGCGAGGGAGGGACACGCACACACAGCGTGGGAGGGACACACACACAGCGTGGGAGGGACACACACACACAGCGAGGGAGGGACACACACACACACACACACAACGAGGGAGGGACACACACACACAGCGAGGGAGGGGCACGCACACACACAACGAGGGAGGGACACACACACACACACAGCGAGGGAGGGACACGCACACACACACACACAACGAGGGAGGGACACACACAGCGAGGGAGGGACACACGCAACGAGGGAGCGACACACACAACGAGGGAGGGTCACACACACACAACGAGGGAGGGACACACACACACACAACGAGGGAGGGACACACACACACACAACGAGGGAGGGACACAGACACACACACACAATGAGGGAGGGACACACACACACACACAACGAGGGATGGACACACACACACTCACAACGAGTGAGGGACACACACACACAACGAGGGAGGGACACACACCCACAACGAGGGAGGGACATACACACACACACACACAGCGAGGGAGGGACACACAAATACACACACACACACACACACAGCGAGGGAGGGACACACACATACACACACACACACACACAGCGAGGGAGGGACACTCACACACAGCGAGTGAGGGACACTCACACACAGAGAGGGAGGGACACACACACACAGCGAGGGAGGGACACACACACAGCGAGGGAGGGACACACACGCAGCGAGGGCGGCACACACACAGCGAGGGAGGGACACTCACACACAGAGAGGGAGGGACACTCACACACAGCGAGGGAGGAACACACACACACAGCGAGGGAGGGACACACACACACAGCGAGGGAGGGACACGCACACACACAGCGAGGGTGGGACACACACACACACAAACACACAGCGAAGGAGGGACACATACACACACAGCGAGGGAGGGACACACGCACACACAGCGAGGGAGGGACACACGCACACACAGCGAGGGAGGGACACATACACACACAGCGATGGAGGGACACACGCACACACAGCGAAGGAGCGACACGCGCACACACAGCGAGGGAGGGTAATGCATACACAGCGAGGGAGGGACACGCACACACAGCGAGGGAGGGACACGCGCACACAGCGAGGGAGGGACACGCACACACACAGTGAGGGAGGGACACGCGCACACAGCGAGGGAGGGACTCACACACACAGCGAGGGAGGGACACACGCACACAGCGAGGGAGGGACACGCGCACACAGCGAGGGAGGGACACGCACACACAGCGTGGGAGGGACACACACACAGCGTGGGAGGGACACACAAACACACACACACACACAACGAGGGAGGGACACACACACAGCGAGGGAGGGACACGAACACACACACACACACAAAGAGGGAGGGACACGCGCACACAGCGAGGGAGGGACACGCACACACAGCGAGGGAGGGACACGCACACACAGCGTGGGAGGGACACACACACAGCGTGGGAGGGACACACACACACAGCGAGGGAGGGACACACACACACAGCGAGGGAGGGACACACACACACACACAGCGAGGGAGGGACACACACACACAGCGAGGGAGGGACACACACACACAGCGAGGGAGGGACGCACACACACACACACACACAGCGAGGGAGGGACACACACACACACAGCGAAGGAGGGACACACACACACAGCGAGGGAGGGACACACAAACACAGCGAGGGAGGGACACACACACACACACACAGCGAGGGAGGGACACGGACACACACAGCGAGGGAGGGACACACACACACAGCGAGGGAGGGACACACACACACAGCGAGGGAGGGACACACACACACACACAGCGAGGGAGGGACACACACACACACACAGCGAGGGAGGGACACACACACACAGCGAGGGAGGGACACACACACACAGCGAGGGAGGGACACACACACACACACACACACACAGCGAGGGAGGGACACACACACACACAGCGAAGGAGGGACACATACACACAGCGATATAGGGACACACAAACACAGCGAGGAGAGGGACACACACACACACACCCAGCGAGGGAGGGACACACACACTCAGCGAGGGAGGGACACACACACATAGCGAGGGAGTGACACGCACACACAGCGTGGGAGGGACACGCACAAACAGTGTGGGAGGGTCACGCACACACAGCGAGGGAGGGACATACACACACAGCGAGGGAGGGACACACACACACACAGCGAGGGAGGGACACACACACACACACAGCGAGGGAGGGACACACACACACACAGCGAGGGAGGGAAACACACACACACACAGTGAGGGAGGGACAGACACACACACAGCGAGGGAGGGACACACACACACACAGCGGGGAGGGACATACACACACACAGAGCGAGGGAGGGACACACACACACACACAGCGAGGGAGGGACACACACACACACAGCGAGGGAGGGTCACGCACACAGCGAGGGAGGGACACGCACACACAGCAAGGGAGGGACACGCACACACAGCGAGGGAGGGACGCGCTCACACAGCGAGGGAGGGACACGCACACACAGCGAGGGAGGTACACACACACACACAGCGAGGGAGGGACACACACACACACACACGAGGGAGGGACACACACAGCGAGGGAGGGACACACGCAACGAGGGAGGGACACACACAACGAGGGAGGGACACGCACACACAACGAGGGAGGGAGACACACACACAACGAGGGAGGGACACACACACAGCGAGGAAGGGACACACACACACACAGCGAGGGAGGGACACACACACACACACAACGAGGGAGGTACACACACACACAAGTAGGGAGGGACACACACACACACACACAACGAAGGAGACACACACACACACACAACGAGGGAGGGACACACACACACACAACGAGGGAGGGACACACACACACAACGAGGGAGGGACACACACACACAGCGTGGGAGGGACACACACACACACAGCGAGGGAATGACACACACACACAGCGAGGGAGGGACACACACGCACACACACAGCGAGGGTGGGACACACACAAACAACGAGTGAGGGACACACACACACAGCGTGGGAGGGACACACACACACACAGCGAGGGAGGGACACACACACACAGCGAGGGAGGGACACACACACACACACAGCGTGGGAGGGACACACACACACACAGCGAGGGAGGGACACACACACACACACAGCGAGGGAGGGACACACACACACACACACAGCGAGGGAGGGACACATACTTACAGCGAGGGAGGGACACGCACACACAGCGAGGGAGGGACACGCACACACACACAGCGAGGGAGGGACACGCACACACAGCGAGGGAGGGACACGCACACACAGCAAGGGAGGGACACGCACACACAGCGAGGGTAGGTCACACACACACAGAGAGGGAGGGACACGCACACACAGTAGGGGGGACACGCACACACAGCGAGGGAGGGACACGCACACACAGCGAGGGAGGGACACGCACACACAGCGAGGGAGGGACACGCACACACAGCGAGGGAGGGACACACACACACAGAGAGGGAGGGACACACACCCACAGCGAGGGACACACACACACACAGCGAGGGAGGGACACGCAGACACAAAGAGGGAGGGACACGCATACACACAGCGAGGGAGGGACACGCACACACAGCGAGGGAGGGACACGCACACACAGCGGGGGAGGGACACGCACACACAGCGTGGGAGGGACACACACACAGCGTGGGAGACACACACACACACAGCGAGGGATGGACACACACACACACACACAACGAGGGAGGGACACACACACACAGCGAGGGAGGGGCACGCACACACACAACGAGGGAGGGACACACACACACACAGCGAGGGAGGGACACGCACACACACACACACAACGAGGGAGGGACACACACAGCAGGGAGGGACACACGCAACGAGGGAGCGACACACACAACGAGGGAGGGACACACACACACAACGAGGGAGGGACACACACACACACAACGAGGGAGGGACACACACACACAACGAGGGAGGGACACAGACACACACACACAATGAGGGAGGGACACACACACACACACAACGAGGGATGGACACTCACACACTCACAACGAGTGAGGGACACACACACACAACGAGGGAGGGACACACACACACAACGAGGGAGGGACACACACACACACACACAGCGAGGGAGGGACACACAAATACACACACACACACACACAGCGAGGGAGGGACACACACATACACACACACACACACACACAGCGAGGGAGGGACACTCACACACAGCGAGGGAGGGACACTCACACACAGAGAGGAAGGGACACACACACACAGCGCGGGAGGGACACACACACAGCGAGGGAGGGACACACACGCAGCGAGGGCGGCACACACACAGCGAGGGAGGGACACTCACACACAGAGAGGGAGGGACACTCACACACAGCGAGGGAGGAACACACACACACAGCGAGGGAGGGACACACACACACAGCGAGGGAGGGACACACACACACACAGCGAGGGTGGGACACACACACACACAAACACACAGCGAGGGAGGGACACATACACACACAGCGAGGGAGGGACACACGCACACACAGCGAGGGAGGGACACACGCACACACAGCGAGGGAGGGACACATACACACACAGCGAGGGAGGGACACGCAGACACAACGAGGGAGGGACACACACACACAGCGAGGGAGGGACACTCACACACAGCGAGGGAGGGACACTCACACACAGAGAGGGAGGGACACACACACACAGCGAGGGAGGGACACACACACAGCGAGGGAGGGACACACACGCAGCGAGGGCGGCACACACACAGCGAGGGAGGGACACTCACACACAGAGAGGGAGGGACACGCACACACAGCGTGGGAGGGACACGCACAAACAGTGTGGGAGGGTCACGCACACACAGCGAGGGAGGGACATACACACACAGCGAGGGAGGGACACACACACACACAGCGAGGGAGGGACACACACACACACACAGCGAGGGAGGGACACACACACACACAGCGAGGGAGGGAAACACACACACACACAGTGAGGGAGGGACAGACACACACACAGCGAGGGAGGGACACACACACACACAGCGGGGAGGGACATACACACACACAGAGCGAGGGAGGGACACACACACACACACAGCGAGGGAGGGACACACACACTCACAACGAGTGAGGGACACACACACACAACGAGGGAGGGACACACACCCACAACGAGGGAGGGACATACACACACACACACACAGCGAGGGAGGGACACACAAATACACACACACACACACACACAGCGAGGGAGGGACACACACATACACACACACACACACACAGCGAGGGAGGGACACTCACACACAGCGAGGGAGGGACACTCACACACAGAGAGGGAGGGACACACACACACAGCGAGGGAGGGACACACACACAGCGAGGGAGGGACACACACGCAGCGAGGGCGGCACACACACAGCGAGGGAGGGACACTCACACACAGAGAGGGAGGGACACTCACACACAGCGAGGGAGGAACACACACACACAGCGAGGGAGGGACACACACACACAGCGAGGGAGGGACACACACACACACAGCGAGGGTGGGACACACACACACACAAACACACAGCGAAGGAGGGACACATACACACACAGCGAGGGAGGGACACACGCACACACAGCGAGGGAGGGACACACGCACACACAGCGAGGGAGGGACACATACACACACAGCGATGGAGGGACACACGCACACACAGCGAAGGAGCGACACGCGCACACACAGCGAGGGAGGGTAATGCATACACAGCGAGGGAGGGACACGCACACACAGCGAGGGAGGGACACGCGCACACAGCGAGGGAGGGACACGCACACACACAGTGAGGGAGGGACACGCGCACACAGCGAGGGAGGGACTCACACACACAGCGAGGGAGGGACACACGCACACAGCGAGGGAGGGACACGCGCACACAGCGAGGGAGGGACACGCACACACAGCGTGGGAGGGACACACACACAGCGTGGGAGGGACACACAAACACACACACACACACAACGAGGGAGGGACACACACACAGCGAGGGAGGGACACGAACACACACACACACACAAAGAGGGAGGGACACGCGCACACAGCGAGGGAGGGACACGCACACACAGCGAGGGAGGGACACGCACACACAGCGTGGGAGGGACACACACACAGCGTGGGAGGGACACACACACACAGCGAGGGAGGGACACACACACACAGCGAGGGAGGGACACACACACACACACAGCGAGGGAGGGACACACACACACAGCGAGGGAGGGACACACACACACAGCGAGGGAGGGACACACACACACACACACACACAGCGAGGGAGGGACACACACACACACAGCGAAGGAGGGACACACACACACAGCGAGGGAGGGACACACAAACACAGCGAGGGAGGGACACACACACACACACACAGCGAGGGAGGGACACGGACACACACAGCGAGGGAGGGACACACACACACAGCGAGGGAGGGACACACACACACAGCGAGGGAGGGACACACACACACACACAGCGAGGGAGGGACACACACACACACACAGCGAGGGAGGGACACACACACACAGCGAGGGAGGGACACACACACACAGCGAGGGAGGGACACACACACACACACACAGCGAGGGAGGGACACACACACACACAGCGAAGGAGGGACACATACACACAGCGATGGAGGGACACACAAACACAGCGAGGGAGGGACACACACACACACACACAGCGAGGGAGGGACACACACACTCAGCGAGGGAGGGACACACACACATAGCGAGGGAGTGACACGCACACACAGCGTGGGAGGGACACGCACAAACAGTGTGGGAGGGTCACGCACACACAGCGAGGGAGGGACATACACACACAGCGAGGGAGGGACACACACACACACAGCGAGGGAGGGACACACACACACACACAGCGAGGGAGGGACACACACACACACAGCGAGGGAGGGAAACACACACACACACAGTGAGGGAGGGACAGACACACACACAGCGAGGGAGGGACACACACACACACAGCGGGGAGGGACATACACACACACAGAGCGAGGGAGGGACATACACACACACACAGCGAGGGAGGGACACACACACACACAGCGAGGGAGGGTCACGCACACAGCGAGGGAGGGACACGCACACACAGCAAGGGAGGGACACGCACACACAGCGAGGGAGGGACGCGCTCACACAGCGAGGGAGGGACACGCACACACAGCGAGGGAGGTACACACACACACACAGCGAGGGAGGGACACACACACACACACACGAGGGAGGGACACACACAGCGAGGGAGGGACACACGCAACGAGGGAGGGACACACACAACGAGGGAGGGACACGCACACACAACGAGGGAGGGAGACACACACACAACGAGGGAGGGACACACACACAGCGAGGAAGGGACACACACACACACAGCGAGGGAGGGACACACACACACACACAACGAGGGAGGTACACACACACACAAGTAGGGAGGGACACACACACACACACACAACGAAGGAGACACACACACACACACAACGAGGGAGGGACACACACACACACAACGAGGGAGGGACACACACACACAACGAGGGAGGGACACACACACACAGCGTGGGAGGGACACACACACACACAGCGAGGGAATGACACACACACACAGCGAGGGAGGGACACACACGCACACACACAGCGAGGGTGGGACACACACAAACAACGAGTGAGGGACACACACACACAGCGTGGGAGGGACACACACAAACAACGAGTGAGGGACACACACACACAGCGAGGGAGGGACACACACACACAGCGAGGGAGGGACACACACACACACAGCGTGGGAGGGACACACACACACACAGCGAGGGAGGGACACACACACACACACAGCGAGGGAGGGACACACACACACACACACAGCGAGGGAGGGACACATACTTACAGCGAGGGAGGGACACGCACACACAGCGTGGGAGGGACACACACACACACAGCGAGGGAGGGACACACACACACAGCGAGGGAGGGACACGCACACACACACAGCGAGGGAGGGACACGCACACACAGCGAGGGAGGGACACGCACACACAGCAAGGGAGGGACACGCACACACAGCGAGGGTAGGTCACACACACACAGAGAGGGAGGGACACGCACACACAGTAGGGGGGACACGCACACACAGCGAGGGAGGGACACGCACACACAGCGAGGGAGGGACAGGCACACACAGCGAGGGAGGGACACGCACACACAGCGAGGGAGGGACACGCACACACAGCGAGGGAGGGACACACACACACAGAGAGGGAGGGACACACACCCACAGCGAGGGACACACACACACACAGCGAGGGAGGGACACGCAGACACAAAGAGGGAGGGACACGCATACACACAGCGAGGGAGGGACACGCACACACAGCGAGGGAGGGACACGCACACACAGCGGGGGAGGGACACGCACACACAGCGTGGGAGGGACACACACACAGCGTGGGAGACACACACACACACAGCGAGGGATGGACACACACACACACACACAACGAGGGAGGGACACACACACACAGCGAGGGAGGGGCACGCACACACACAACGAGGGAGGGACACACACACACACAGCGAGGGAGGGACACGCACACACACACACACAACGAGGGAGGGACACACACAGCAGGGAGGGACACACGCAACGAGGGAGCGACACACACAACGAGGGAGGGACACACACACACAACGAGGGAGGGACACACACACACACAACGAGGGAGGGACACACACACACAACGAGGGAGGGACACAGACACACACACACAATGAGGGAGGGACACACACACACACACAACGAGGGATGGACACTCATACACTCACAACGAGTGAGGGACACACACACACAACGAGGGAGGGACACACACACACAACGAGGGAGGGACACACACACACACACACAGCGAGGGAGGGACACACAAATACACACACACACACACACAGCGAGGGAGGGACACACACATACACACACACACACACACAGCGAGGGAGGGACACTCACACACAGCGAGGGAGGGACACTCACACACAGAGAGGAAGGGACACACACACACAGCGCGGGAGGGACACACACACAGCGAGGGAGGGACACACACGCAGCGAGGGCGGCACACACACAGCGAGGGAGGGACACTCACACACAGAGAGGGAGGGACACTCACACACAGCGAGGGAGGAACACACACACACAGCGAGGGAGGGACACACACACACAGCGAGGGAGGGACACACACACACACAGCGAGGGTGGGACACACACACACACAAACACACAGCGAGGGAGGGACACATACACACACAGCGAGGGAGGGACACACGCACACACAGCGAGGGAGGGACACACGCACACACAGCGAGGGAGGGACACATACACACACAGCGAGGGAGGGACACGCAGACACAACGAGGGAGGGACACGCATACACACAGCGAGGGAGGGACACGCACACACAGCGAGGGAGGGACACACACACACAGCGAGGGAGGGACACTCACACACAGCGAGGGAGGGACACTCACACACAGAGAGGGAGGGACACACACACACAGCGAGGGAGGGACACACACACAGCGAGGGAGGGACACACACGCAGCGAGGGCGGCACACACACAGCGAGGGAGGGACACTCACACACAGAGAGGGAGGGACACGCACACACAGCGTGGGAGGGACACGCACAAACAGTGTGGGAGGGTCACGCACACACAGCGAGGGAGGGACATACACACACAGCGAGGGAGGGACACACACACACACACAGCGAGGGAGGGACACACACACACACACAGCGAGGGAGGGACACACACACACACAGCGAGGGAGGGAAACACACACACACACAGTGAGGGAGGGACAGACACACACACAGCGAGGGAGGGACACACACACACACAGCGGGGAGGGACATACACACACACAGAGCGAGGGAGGGACACACACACACACACAGCGAGGGAGGGACACACACACACACAGCGAGGGAGGGTCACGCACACAGCGAGGGAGGGACACGCACACACAGCAAGGGAGGGACACGCACACACAGCGAGGGAGGGACGCGCTCACACAGCGAGGGAGGGACACGCACACACAGCGAGGGAGGTACACACACACACAGCGAGGGAGGGACACACACACACACACACGAGGGAGGGACACACACAGCGAGGGAGGGACACACGCAACGAGGGAGGGACACACACAACGAGGGAGGGACACACACACACAACGAGGGAGGGAGACACACACACAACGAGGGAGGGACACACACACAGCGAGGAAGGGACACACACACACACAGCGAGGGAGGGACACACACACACACACAACGAGGGAGGGACACACACACACAAGTAGGGAGGGACACACACACACACACACAACGAAGGAGACACACACACACACACAACGAGGGAGGGACACACACACACACAACGAGGGAGGGACACACACACACAACGAGGGAGGGACACACACACACAGCGTGGGAGGGACACACACAAACACAGCGAGGGAGGGACACACACACACAGCGAGGGAGGGACACACACGCACACACACAGCGAGGGTGGGACACACACAAACAACGAGTGAGGGACACACACACACAGCGTGGGAGGGACACACACACACACAGCGAGGGAGGGACACACACACACAGCGAGGGAGGGACACACACACACACACAGCGTGGGAGGGACACACACACACACAGCGAGGGAGGGTCACACACACACACAGCGAGGGAGGGACACACACACACACACACAGCGAGGGAGGGACACATACTTACAGCGAGGGAGGGACACGCACACACAGCGAGGGAGGGACACGCACACACACACAGCGAGGGAGGGACACGCACACACAGCGAGGGAGGGACACGCACACACAGCGAGGGAGGGACACGCACACACAGCGAGGGTTGGTCACACACACACAGAGAGGGAGGGACACGCACACACAGTAGGGGGGACACGCACACACAGCGAGGGAGGGACACGCACACACAGCGAGGGAGGGACAGGCACACACAGCGAGGGAGGGACACGCACACACAGCGAGGGAGGGACACGCACACACAGCGAGGGAGGGACACACACACACAGAGAGGGAGGGACACACACCCACAGCGAGGGGGACACACACACACAGCGAGGGAGGGACACGCAGACACAACGAGGGAGGGACACGCATACACACAGCGAGGGAGGGACACGCACACACAGCGAGGGAGGGACACGCACACACAGCGGGGGAGGGACACGCACACACAGCGTGGGAGGGACACACACACAGCGTGGGAGGGACACACACACACAGCGAGGGATGGACACACACACACACACACAACGAGGGAGGGACACACACACACAGCGAGGGAGGGGCACGCACACACACAACGAGGGAGGGACACACACACACACAGCGAGGGAGGGACACGCACACACACACACACAACGAGGGAGGGACACACACAGCGAGGGAGGGACACACGCAACGAGTGAGCGACACACACAACGAGGGAGGGACACACACACACAACGAGGGAGGGACACACACACACACAACGAGGGAGGGACACACACACACAACGAGGGAGGGACACAGACACACACACACAATGAGGGAGGGACACACACACACACACAACGAGGGATGGACACTCACACACTCACAACGAGTGAGGGACACACACACACAACGAGGGAGGGACACACACACACAACGAGGGAGGGACACACACACACACACACAGCGAGGGAGGGACACACAAATACACACACACACACACACAGCGAGGGAGGGACACACACATACACACACACACACACACAGCGAGGGAGGGACACTCACACACAGCGAGGGAGGGACACTCACACACAGAGAGGGAGGGACACACACACACAGCGCGGGAGGGACACACACACAGCGAGGGAGGGACACACACGCAGCGAGGGCGGCACACACACAGCGAGGGAGGGACACTCACACACAGAGAGGGAGGGACACTCACACACAGCGAGGGAGGAACACACACACACAGCGAGGGAGGGACACACACACACAGCGAGGGAGGGACACACACACACACAGCGAGGGTGGGACACACACACACACAAACACACAGCGAGGGAGGGACACATACACACACAGCGAGGGAGGGACACACGCACACACAGCGAGGGAGGGACACGCACACACAGCGAGGGAGGGACACACACACACAGTGAGGGAGGGACACTCACACACAGCGAGGGAGGGACACTCACACACAGAGAGGGAGGGACAAACACACACAGCGAGGGAGGGACACACACACAGCGAGGGAGGGACACACACGCAGCGAGGGCGGCACACTCACAGCGAGGGAGGGACACTCACACACAGAGAGGGAGGGACACTCACACACAGCGAAGGAGGAACACACACACACAGCGAGGGAGGGACACACACACACAGCGAGGGAGGGACACACACACACACAGCGAGGGTAGGACACACACACACACAAACACACAGCGAGGGAGGGACACATACACACACAGCGAGGGAGGGACACACGCACACACAGCGAGGGAGTGACACACGCACACACAGCGAGGGAGGGACACATACACACACAGCGAGGGAGGGACACACGCACACACAGCGAAGGAGCGACACGCGCACACACAGCGAGGGAGGGTAATGCATACACAGCGAGGGAGGGACACGCGCACACAGCGAGGGAGGGACACGCGCACACAGCGAGGGAGGGACACGCACACACACAGTGAGGGAGGGACACGCGCACACAGCGAGGGAGGGACTCACACACACAGCGAGGGAGGGACACACGCACACAGCGAGGGAGGGACACGCGCACACAGCGAGGGAGGGACACGCACACACAGCGTGGGAGGGACACACACACAGCGTGGGAGGGACACACACACACACACAACGAGGGAGGGACACACACACACAGCGCGGGAGGGACACGAACACACACACACACACAACGAGGGAGGGACACGCGCACACAGCGATGGAGGGACACGCACACACAGCGAGGGAGGGACACGCACACACAGCGTGGGAGGGACACACACACAGCGTGAGAGGGACACACACACACAGCGAGGGAGGGACACACACACACACACACACACAACGAGGGAGGGACACACACACACAGCGAGGGAGGGACACGAACACACACACACACACAACGAGGGAGGGACACGCGCACACAGCGATGGAGGGACACGCACACACAGCGAGGGAGGGACACGCACACACAGCGTGGGAGGGACACGCACAGCGAGGGAGACACACACACACAGGCAACGAGGGAGGGACACACACACACACACACACAACGAGTGAGGGACACACACACACAACGAGGGAGGGACACACACACACAACGAGGGAGGGACACACACACACACACACAGCGAGGGAGGGACACACAAATACACACACACACACACACAGCGAGGGAGGGACACACACATACACACACACACACACACAGCGAGGGAGGGACACTCACACACAGCGAGGGAGGGACACTCACACACAGAGAGGGAGGGACACACACACACAGCGAGGGAGGGACACACACACAGCGAGGGAGGGACACACACGCAGCGAGGACACACACACACACAGCGAGGGTGGGACACACACACACACAAACACACAGCGAGGGAGGGACACATACACACAGCGAGGGAGGGACACACGCACACACAGCGAGGGAGGGACACACGCACACACAGCGAGGGAGGGACACATACACACACAGCGAGGGAGGGACACGCAGACACAACGAGGGAGGGACACGCATACACACAGCGAGGGAGGGACACGCACACACAGCGAGGGAGGGACACACACACACAGCGAGGGAGGGACACTCACACACAGCGAGGGAGGGACACTCACACACAGAGAGGGAGGGACACACACACACAGCGAGGGAGGGACACATACACACACAGCGAGGGAGGGACACACGCACACACAGCGAAGGAGCGACACGCGCACACACAGCGAGGGAGGGTAATGCATACACAGCGAGGGAGGGACACGCACACACAGCGAGGGAGGGACACGCGCACACAGCGAGGGAGGGACACGCACACTCACAGTGAGGGAGGGACACGCGCACACAGCGAGGGAGGGACTCACACACACAGCGAGGGAGGGACACACGCACACAGCGAGGGAGGGACACGCGCACACAGCGAGGGAGGGACACGCACACACAGCGTGGGAGGGACACACACACAGCGTGGGAGGGACACACACACACACACAACGAGGGAGGGACACACACACACAGCGCGGGAGGGACACGAACACACACACACACACAACGAGGGAGGGACACGCGCACACAGCGAGGGAGGGACACGCACACACAGCGAGGGAGGAACACGCACACACAGCGTGGGAGGGACACACACACAGCGTGGGAGGGACACACACACACAGCGAGGGAGGGACACACACACACACACACACACAACGAGGGAGGGACACACACACACAGCGAGGGAGGGACACGAACACACACACACACACACAACGAGGGAGGGACACACACAGCGAGGGAGGGACACACACACACAACGAGGGAGGGACACACACACACACAACGAGGGAGACACACACACACAGACAACGAGGGAGGGACACACACACACACACACACAACGAGTGAGGGACACACACACACAACGAGGGAGGGACACACACACACAACGAGGGAGGGACACACACACACTCACACACACAGCGAGGGAGGGACACACACATACACACACACACATACACACAGCGAGGGAGGGACACACACATACACACACACACACACAGCGAGGGAGGGACACTCACACACAGCGTGGGAGGGACACTCACACACAGCGAGGGCGGGACACACACACAGCGAGGGAGGGACACTCACACACAACGAGGGAGGGACACTCACACACAGCGAGGGAGGAACACACACACACAGCGAGGGAGGGACACACACACACAGCGAGGGAGGGACACACACACACACAGCGAGGGAGGGACACACACACACACAAACACACAGCGAGGGAGGGACACATACACACACAGCGAGGGAGGGACACACGCACACACAGCGAGGGAGGGACACACGCACACACAGCGAGGGAGGGACACATACACACACAGCGAGGGAGGGACACACGCACACACAGCGAAGGAGCGACACGCGCACACACAGCGAGGGAGGGTAATGCATACACAGCGAGGGAGGGACACGCACACACAGCGAGGGAGGGAAACGCGCACACAGCGAGGGAGGGACACGCACACACACAGTGAGAGAGGGACACGCGCACACAGCGAGGGAGGGACTCACACACACTGCGAGGGAGGGACACACGCACACAGCGAGAGAGGGACACGCGCACACAGCGAGGGAGGGACACGCGCACACAGCGAGGGAGGGACACGCACACACAGCGAGGGAGGGACACGCACACACAGCGTGGGAGGGACACACACACAGCGTGGGAGGGACACACACACACAGCGAGGGAGGGACACGCACTCACAGCGAGGGAGGGACACGCACACACAGCGAGGGAGGGACACGCACACACAGCGAGGGAGGGACACGCACACACACACAGCGAGGGAGGGACACGCACACACAGCGAGGGAGGGACACGCACACACAGCAAGGGAGGGACACGCACACACAGCGAGGGTAGGTCACACACACACAGCGAGGGAGGGACACGCACACACAGCGAGGGAGGGACAGGCACACACAGCGAGAGAGGGACACACACACACAGAGAGGGAGGGACACACACCCACAGCGAGGGACACACACACACACACACAGCGAGGGAGGGACACGCAGACACAACGAGGGAGGGACACGCATACACACAGCGAGGGAGGGACACACACACACAACGAGGGAGGGACACACACACACAACGAGGCAGGGACACACACACACACACACTCACACACACAGCGAGGGAGGGACACACACATACACACACACACACACACACACACACACACACACACACACCGAGGGAGGGACACACACATACACACACACAAACACAGCGAGGGAGGGACACTCACACACAGCGTGGGAGGGACACTCACACACAGCGAGGGAGGGACACACACACACAGCGAGGGAGGGACACACACACACGGCGAGGGAGGGACACACACACAGCGAAGGCGGGACACACACACAGCGAGGGAGGGACACTCACACACAGCGAGGGAGGGACACACACACACAGCGAGGGAGGGACTCGCACACACACAGCGAGGGAGGGACACACACACACACAAACACACAGCGAGGGAGGGACACATACACACACAGCGAGGGAGGGACACACGCACACACAGCGAGGGAGGGACACACGCACACACAGCGAGGGAGGGACACACGCACACACAGCGAGGGAGCGACACATACACACACAGCGAGGGAGGGACACACGCACACACAGCGAAGGAGCGACACGCGCACACACAGCGAGGGAGGGTAATGCATACACAGCGAGGGAGGGACACGCCCACACAGCGAGGGAGGGAAACGCGCACACAGCGATGGAGGGACACGCACACACACAGTGAGGGAGGGACACGCGCACACAGCGAGGGAGGGACTCACACACACAGCGAGGGAGGGACACACGCACACAGCGAGGGATGGACACGCGCACACAGCGAGGGAGGGACACGCGCACACAGCGAGGGAGGGACACGCACACACAGCGAGGGAGGGACACGCACACACAGCGTGGGAGGGACACACACACAGCGTGGGAGGGACACACACACACAGCGAGGGAGGGACACGCACACACACAGCGAGGGAGGGACACACACTCACAGCGAGGGAGGGACACGCACACACAGCGAGGGAGGGACACGCACACACAGCGAGGGAGGGACACGCACACACAGCGAGGGAGGGACACGCACACACAGCAAGGGAGGGACATGCACACACAGCGAGGGTAGGTAACACACACACAAAGAGGGAGGGACACGCACACACAGTTGGGGGGGGGCACGCACACACAGCGAGGGAGGGACACGCACACACAGCGAGGGAGGGACAGGCACACACAGCGAGGGAGGGACACGCACACACAGCGAGGGGGGGACACGCACACACAGCGAGGGAGGGGCACACACACACAGAGAGGGAGGGACACACACCCACAGCGAGGGAGGGACACACACACACACACACACAGCGAGGGAGGGACACGCAGACACAACGAGGGAGGGACACGCATACACACAGCGAGGGAGGGACACGCATACACACAGCGAGGGAGGGACACGCACACACAGCGAGGGAGGGACACGCACACACAGCGAGGGAGGGACACGCACACACAGCGTGGGAGGGACACACACACAGCGTGGGAGGGACAAACACACACAGCGAGGGAGGGACACACACACACACACACACACACAACGAGGGCGGGACACACACACACAGCGAGGGAGGGGCACGCACACACACAACGAGGGAGGGACACACACACACACAGCGAGGGAGGGACACGCACACACACACACACAACGAGGGAGGGACACACACAGCGAGGGAGGGACACACGCAACGAGGGAGCGACACACACAACGAGGGAGGGACACACACATACAACGAGGGAGGGACACACACACACACAACGAGGGAGGGACACAGACACACACACAACGAGGGAGGGACACACACACACACACACAACGAGGGAGGGACACACACACACACACAACGAGTGAGGGACACACACACACAACGAGGGAGGGACACACACACACAACGAGGGAGGGACACACACACACACACAGCGAGGGAGGGACACACACATACACACACACACACACACAGCGAGGGAGGGACACACACATACACACACACACACACACAGCGAGGGAGGGACACTCACACACAACGAGGGAGGGACACTCACACACAGCGAGGGAGGGACACACACACACAGCGAGGGAGGGACACTCACACACAGAGAGGAAGGGACACTCACACACAGCGAGGGAGGAACACACACACACAGCGAGGGAGGGACACACACACACAGCGAGGGAGGGAAACACACACACACAGCGAGGGAGGGACACACACACACACACAAACACACAGCGAGGGAGGGACACATACACACACAGCGAGTGAGGGACACATGCACACACAGCGAGGGAGGGACACACGCACACACAGCGAGGGAGGGACACATACACACACAGCGAGGGAGGGACACACGCACACACAGCGAAGGAGCGACACGCGCACACACAGCGAGGGAGGGTAATGCATACACAGCGAGGGAGGGACACGCACACACAGCGAGGGAGGGACACGCGCACACAGCGAGGGAGGGACACGCACACACACATTGAGGGGGGGACACGCGCACACAGCGAGGGAGGGACTCACACACACAGCGAGGGAGGGACACACGCACACAGCGAGGGAGGGATACGCGCACACAGCGAGGGAGGGACACGCGCACACAGCGAGGGAGGGACACGCACACACAGCGAGGGAGGGACACGCACACACAGCGTGGGGGGGACACACACATAGCGTGGGAGGGACACACACACACAGCGAGGGAGGGACACACACACACACACACACAACGAGGGAGGGACACACACACACAGCGAGTGAGGGACACATGCACACACAGCGAGGGAGGGACACACGCACACACAGCGAGGGAGGGACACATACACACACAGCGAGGGAGGGACTCACACACACAGCGAGGGAGGGACACACGCACACAGCGAGGGAGGGACACGCGCACACAGCGAGGGAGGGACACGCGCACACAGCGAGGGAGGGACACGCACACACAGCGAGGGAGGGACACACACACACACACACACACACAACGAGGGAGGGACACACACACACAGCGAGGGAGGGGCACGCACACACACAACGAGGGAGGGACACACACACACACAGCGAGGGAGGGACACGAACACACACACACACAACGAGGGAGGGTCACACACAGCGAGGGAGGGACACACGCAACGAGGGAGGGACACACACAACGAGGGAGGGACACACACACACAACGAGGGAGGGACACACACACACAACGAGGGAGGGACACACACACACACACAACGAGTGAGGGACACACACACACAACGAAGGAGGGACACACACACAACGAGGGAGGGACACACACACACACACTCATACACACAGCGAGGGAGGGACACACACATACACACACACACACACACACACAGCGAGGGAGGGACACACACATACACACACACACACACAGCGAGGGAGGGACACTCACACACAGCGAGGGAGGGACACACACACACAGCGAGGGAGGGACACACACACACAGCGAGGGAGGGACACACACACAGCGAGGGCGGGACACACACACAGCGAGGGAGGGACACTCACACACAGCGAGGGAGGGACTCTCACACACAGCGAGGGAGGAACACACACACACAGCGAGGGAGGGACACACACACACAGCGAGGGAGGGACACACACACACACAGCGAGGGAGGGACATACACACACACAAACACACAGCGAGGGAGGGACACATACACACACAGCGAGGGAGGGACACACGCACACACAGCGAGCGAGGGACACACGCACACACAGCGAGGGAGGGACACACGCACACACAGCGAGGGAGGGACACATACACACACAGCGAGGGAGGGACACACGCACACACAGCGAAGGAGCGACACGCGCACACACAGCGAGGGAGGGTAATGCATACACAGCGAGGGAGGGACACGCACACACAGCGAGGGAGGGAAACGCGCACACAGCGAGGGAGGGACACGCACACACACAGTGAGGGAGGGACACGCGCACACAGCGAGGGAGGGACTCACACACACAGCGAGGGAGGGACACACGCACACAGCGAGGGAGGGACACGCGCACACAGCGAGGGAGGGACACGCACACACAGCGAGGGAGGGACACGCACACACAGCGTGGGAGGGACACACACACAGCGTGGGAGGGACACACACACACAGCGCGGGAGGGAAACACACACACACACAACGAGGGAGGGACACACACACATAGCGAGGGAGGGACACGCACACACACAACGAGGGAGGGACACACACACACACAGCGAGGGAGGGACACGCACACACACTCACACAACGAGGGAGGGACACACACAGCGAGGGAGGGACACACACAAACAAAACGAGGGAGGGACACGCACACACAGCGAGTGAGGGACACACACACACACACAACGAGGGAGGGACACACACACACAACGAGGTAGGGACACACACACAACGAGGGAGGGACACGCACACACAGCGAGGGAGGGACACGCACACACAGCGAGGGAGTTACACACACACAGCGAGTGGAGGACACACACACACACAGAGAGGGAGGGACACACACACAGCGAGGGAGGGACACACACACACAGCGAGGGAGGGACACACACACACAGCGAGGGAGGGACACACACACACACACACAGCGAGGGAGGGACACACACACACACACACACAGCGAGGGAGGGACACACACACACACACAGCGAGGTAGGGACGGACACACACAGCGCCGGAGGGACACACACAGACACACACAGCGAGGGAGGGACACACACACACACACTGCGAGGGAGGGACACACACACACAGCGAGGGAGGGACACACACACACACACACAGCGAGGGAGGGACACACACACACACACAGCGAGGGAGGGACACATACACACAGCGAGGGAGGGACACACACACACAGCGAGGGAGGGACACACACACACACACACACACAGCGAGGGAGGGACACACACACACACAGCAAAGGAGGGACACACACACACAGCGAGGGAGGGACACACAAACACAGCGAGGAAGGGACACACACACACACAGCGAGGGAGGGACACACACACACAGCGAGGGAGGGACACACACACACAGCGAGGGAGGGACACGCATACACAGCGTGGGAGCGACACGCTCACACACAGCGAGGGAGGGACACACACACACACAGCGAGGGAGGGACACACACACACACAGCGAAGGAGGGACACACACACACACACAGTGAGGGAGGGATAGACACACACACAGCGAGGGAGGGACACACACACACACACAGCGGGGAGGGACACACACACACACACAGCGATGGAGGGACACACACACACACACACAGCGAGGGAGGGACACACACACAGCGAGGGAGGGTCACGCACACAGCGAGGGAGGGACACGCACACACAGCAAGGGAGGGACACGCACACACAGCGAGGGAGGGACGCGCTCACACAGTGAGGGAGGGACACGCACACACAGCGAGGGAGGTACACGCACACACACAGCGAGGGAGGGACACGCACACACACAGCGAGGCATGGACACACACACACACAGCGAGGGAGGGACACACACACACACACAGCGAGGGAGGGACACACACACACACACACGAGGGAGGGACACACACAGCGAGGGAGGGACACACACAGTGAGTGAGGGACACGCACACACAGCGAGGGAGGGACACGCACACACAACGAGGGAGGGACACGCACACACAACGAAGGACGGACACGCACACTCAACGAGGGAGGGACACGCACACACAACGAGGGAGGGACACGCACAGCGAGGGAGGGACACGCACACACGCACAGCGCGAGGGACGTACACGCACACACGCACAGCGCGAAGGAGGGACACGCACACACGCACAGCGCGAGGGAGGGACAGGCACACGCAAAGCGCGAGGGAGGGACACGCACACGCACAGCGCGAGGGAGGGACACGCACACGCACAGCACGAGGGAGGGACACGCACACACACAGCGCGAGGGAGGGACACGCACACGCACAGCGAGGGAGGGACACGCTCACGCACAGCGAGGGAGGGACACGCTCACGCACAGCGAGGGAGGGACACGCTCACGCACAGCGAGGGAGGGACACTCTCACGCACTGCGAGGGAGGGACACGCTCACGCAGAACGAGGGAGGGACACGCGCACGCAGAACGAGGGAGGGACACGCGCACAGCGAGGGAGGGACACGCACACAGCGAGGGAGGGACACGCACACAGCGAGGGAGGGACACGCACACACAGCGAGGGAGGGACACACACACAGACACAGCGAGGGAGGGACACACACACAGACACAGCGAGGGAGGGACACGCACACAGCGAGGGAGGGACACGCACACAGCGAGGGAGCGACACGCACACAGCGAGGGAGGGACGCGCACACAGCGAGGGAGGGACACGCACACGCACACAGCGAGGGAGGGACACACACGCACACAGCGAGGGATGGACACACACACACACAGCGAGGGAGGGACACGCACACAGCGAGGGAGGGACACGCACACGCACACAGCGAGGGAGGGACACAGACACACACAGCGAGGGAGGGACACGCACACACAGCGAGGGAGGGACACGCAAACGCACACAGCGAGGGAGGGACACGCACACACGCAGCGAGGGAGGGACACGCACACAGCGAGGGAGGGACACGCACGCACACAGCGAGGGAGGGACACACACACACACACAGCGAGGGAGGGACACGCACACAGCGAGGGAGGGACACGCACACACAGCGAGGGAGGGACACGCACACAGCGAGGGAGGGACACGCACGCACACAGCGAGGGAGGGACACACACACACAGCGAGGGAGGGACACGCACACAGCGAGGGAGGGACACGCACACACACAGCGAGGGAGGGACACACACACAGCGAGGGAGGGACACGCACACAGCGAGGGAGGGACACGCACACACACAGCGAGGGAGGGACACGCCCACCGCGAGGGAGGGACACGCACGCACACAGCGAGGGAGGAACACACACACACACAACGAGGGAGGGACACACACACACAGCGAGGGAGGGACACGCACACACAGCGAGGGAGGGACACGCACACAGCGAGGGAGGGACACACACACACAGCGAGGGAGGGACACACACACACACAGCGAGGGAGGGACACACACACACAGCGAGGGAGGCACACGCACACAGCGAGGGAGGGACACGCACACAGCGAGGGAGGGACACGCAGACACACAGCGAGGGAGGGACACGCACACAGCGAGGGAGGGACACGCACGCACACAGCGAGGGATGGACACACACACACACACAGCGAGGGAGGGACACACACACACAGCGAGGGAGGGACACGCACGCACACAGCGAGGGAGGGACACACACACACACAGCGAGGGAGGGACACGCACACGCACACAGCGAGGGAGGGACACGCACATGCACAGCGAGGGAGGGACACGCACGCGCACAGCGAGGGAGGGATACGCACACACAACACGAGGGAGGGACACGCACACAAAACGAGGGATGGACACGCACACACAACGAGGCAGGGACACGCGCACACACATCGAGGGAGGGACACGCGCACACACAACCAGGGAGGGACACACGCACACACAACGAGGGAGGGACACATGCACACACAACGAGGGAGTGACACACACGCACACACAGCAAGGGAGGGACACGCACACACAGCGAGGGAGGGACGCGCTCACACAGTGAGGGAGGGACACGCACACACAGCGAGGGAGGTACACGCACACACACAGCGAGGGAGGGACACGCACACACACAGAGAGGCATGGACACACACACACACAGCGAGGGAGGGACACACACACACACAGCGAGGGAGGGACACACACACACACACACACGAGGGAGGGACACACACAGCGAGGGAGGGACACACACAGTGAGTGAGGGACACGCACACACAGCGAGGGAGGGACACGCACACACAACGAGGGAGGGACACGCACACACAACGAAGGACGGACACGCACACTCAACGAGGGAGGGACACGCACACACAACGAGGGAGGGACACGCACAGCGAGGGAGGGACACGCACACACGCACAGCGCGAGGGACGTACACGCACACACGCACAGCGCGAGGGAGGGACACGCACACACGCACAGCGCGAGGGAGGGACAGGCACACGCAAAGCGCGAGGGAGGGACACGCACACGCACAGCGCGAGGGAGGGACACGCACACGCACAGCACGAGGGAGGGACACGCACACACACAGCGCGAGGGAGGGACACGCACACGCACAGCGAGGGAGGGACACGCTCACGCACAGCGAGGGAGGGACACGCTCACGCACAGCGAGGGAGGGACACGCTCACGCACAGCGAGGGAGGGACACTCTCACGCACTGCGAGGGAGGGACACGCTCACGCAGAACGAGGGAGGGACACGCGCACGCAGAAGAACGAGGGAGGGACACGCGCACAGCGAGGGAGGGACACGCACACAGCGAGGGAGGGACACGCACACAGCGAGGGAGGGACACGCACACACAGCGAGGGAGGGACACACACACAGACACAGCGAGGGAGGGACACACACACAGACACAGCGAGGGAGGGACACGCACACAGCGAGGGAGGGACACGCACACAGCGAGGGAGCGACACGCACACAGCGAGGGAGGGACGCGCACACAGCGAGGGAGGGACACGCACACGCACACAGCGAGGGAGGGACACACACGCACACAGCGAGGGATGGACACACACACACACAGCGAGGGAGGGACACGCACACAGCGAGGGAGGGACACGCACACGCACACAGCGAGGGAGGGACACAGACACACACAGCGAGGGAGGGACACGCACACACAGCGAGGGAGGGACACGCACACGCACACAGCGAGGGAGGGACACGCACACACGCAGCGAGGGAGGGACACGCACACAGCGAGGGAGGGACACGCACGCACACAGCGAGGGAGGGACACACACACACACACAGCGAGGGAGGGACACGCACACAGCGAGGGAGGGACACGCACACACAGCGAGGGAGGGACACGCACACAGCGAGGGAGGGACACGCACGCACACAGCGAGGGAGGGACACACACACACAGCGAGGGAGGGACACGCACACAGCGAGGGAGGGACACGCACACACACAGCGAGGGAGGGACACACACACAGCGAGGGAGGGACACGCACACAGCGAGGGAGGGACACGCACACACACAGCGAGGGAGGGACACGCCCACCGCGAGGGAGGGACACGCACGCACACAGCGTGGGAGGAACACACACACACACAACGAGGGAGGGACACACACACACAGCGAGGGAGGGACACGCACACAGCGAGGGAGGGACACGCACACAGCGAGGGAGGGACACACACACACAGCGAGGGAGGGACACACACACACACAGCGAGGGAGGGACACACACACACAGCGAGGGAGGCACACGCACACAGCGAGGGAGGGACACGCACACAGCGAGGGAGGGCCACGCACACACACAGCGAGGGAGGGACACGCACACAGCGAGGGAGGGACACGCACGCACACAGCGAGGGATGGACACACACACACACACAGCGAGGGAGGGACACACACACACAGCGAGGGAGGGACACGCACGCACACAGCGAGGGAGGGACACACACACACACAGCGAGGGAGGGACACGCACACGCACACAGCGAGGGAGGGACACGCACACGCACAGCGAGGGAGGGACACGCACGCGCACAGCGAGGGAGGGATACGCACACACAACACGAGGGAGGGACACGCACACAAAACGAGGGATGGACACGCACACACAACGAGGCAGGGACACGCGCACACACATCGAGGGAGGGACACGCGCACACACAACGAGGGAGGGACACACGCACACACAACGAGGGAGGGACACATGCACACACAACGAGGGAGTGACACACACACACTCACAGCGAGGGAGGGAATCACAGACACTCACAGCGGGGGACACACACACACACACTCACAGCGAGGGAGGGACACACACACACTCACAGCGAGGGAGGGACACACACACTCACAGCGAGGGAGGGACACACACACAGCAAGAGTGATGCGCACACAGTGAGAGAGGGACATGCACACACACATACAGATCGACGGGAGGACACCCTCACACACTGCCAGAGACAGACAGACACACACACACACACAGAGGTTGGGACACATAGACACAGCGAGGGTGGGACATGTGCTCAGAAAGCAAGAGCGGACACACAAACACAAGTGTGGGAGGGAGACACTCAGACATACGCACACACAAACACACACACAGTGAGGGAGGGGCATGCTCACACACAGCGAGGGAGGGACAAACATACACCGAGAGGAGAGTTACACACACACAGCGAGGGAAGGGGACACACACACACAAACACAGAACAAGGGAGGGACACGTGCACACACAGTGATGTGTCTCCTCGGACGTGTTATCGCCCAGCTCTCACTCCAGTCTGCTCCCTCACAGGGTCACCGTCTTTGTGACTCCCAGGTACAACTAGGCCTCGATCCTCAGTGCTGATTTATATTCTCCCAGGTGTGAGTCAGGCTCATGCTCCTGCTCCAAGTTGCTCCCTCACACGGTCACTCCCTCTGTGACTCGGTGCTGATTTCGAGCCTCCTGCTCTGCTTTTTATCCAAATCCAGGCCCCAGTCGGCCTTGACCCTCACTGCTGATTAATATTCTCCCGCTCTGTGCTGCTCTCTCTCAGGGTCTCTCCCCTTGTGACTCCCAGGTAATGGGACGCATCAAGCCTCAGCTGAGATTTATAACATACCATTCCGCACTGCTCTCTTACAGGATCGCCGTTGTGCCTGAGGACAGTGGGAAAGAGGAGGATTAGACAGAGCAGAGGGAGTCACAGTGACTGAGGAAGCTGTAGGGGATGAAACAGGTTATCTGGGGAGCTAGGCAGACCTGCAGTAACTAAAGAATGTTGCTGGAGCGAGAGTTGCAGACACTGAAGAAGGCAAAGGAAATAGAGAGATGGTGGCTTGTTCATGACGGAGCTTTGTAGAGTCTAAAGGGCTTCAAAGTTTTGGAGAAGATTTGTATCATGGGTGCTCGTTTTTGTGGTTCTGTTTGCCGAGTTGGGTATTTGTGTTGCAGACGTTTCATCCCCTGTCTAGGTGACATCCTCAGTGCTTGGGAGCCTCCTGTGAAGCGCTTCTGTGATGTTTCCTCCGGCATTTATAGTGGTTTGTATCTGCCGCTTCCGGTTGTCAGTTCCAGCTGTCCGCTGCAGTGGCCGGTATATTGGGTCCAGGTCGATGTGTTTATTGATTGAATCTGTGGATGAGTGCCATGCCTCTAGGAATTCCCTGGCTGTTCTCTGTTTGACTGGTCCTATAATAGTAGTGTTGTCCCAGTCGAACTCATGTTGATTATCATCTGCGTGTGTGGCTACTAAGGATAGTTGGTCATGTCGTTTCGTCGCTAGTTGGTGGTCATGGATGCGGATCGTTAGCTGTCTTCCCGTTTGTCCTATGTAGTGTTTTGTGCAGTCCTTGCATGGGATTTTGTACACTACATTGGTTTTGCTCATGCTGGGTATCAGGTATCTGGTGAGTTGTTGTCTGAGAGTGGCTGTTGGTTTGTGTGCTGTTATGAGTCCTAGTGGTCGTAGTAATCTGGCTGTCAGTTCCAAAATGTTCTTGATGTATGGTAGTTGGGTTGTGGCATGTCCTCATTCCGTTGTCTTTCCCTTCGGCATCTGTGGATGAAATTGCGTGGAGTTTGACCCCACCCCGCAGCTCACCAATAGGATAAACAACACACTGAGAAACCTACAAAAAAAACGGACAGATAACCAGGTTTGACCGACAGATAAAGAAACCTGAAAGCAACAGCACTCTCAGATTCTATGGATTACCTAAAGTGCACAAACCAGACATCCCACTCAGACCCATAGTATCACTACCAGGGACACCATCACACAAACTGGCTAAAGAACTATAGCAGAAACTGAAACACCTGATCAGCGGATCCAGACACTCGACACAGTCAACACAGGAATTCTTGGACATCATCAGAAATATACACATAGACAAGATAGAAACTATGGTCTCATTCGATGTAACGGCACTGTTCACCTCTATCGACAAAACCCTAGCCAGAGAAACAATAGCCAACCTGCTGGACATACAGAATAGACAACAGGACGGGGAACCTATCAACAAAGACGGCATACTCAAACTACTGGGCCTGTGCCTCACAACACACTTCACATTCAACAACCAAATATATGAACAAATCAACGGCACACCCATGGGTTCACCCATCTCTGGACTCATAGCAGAAGCAGTAATGCAAAGATTAGAACAAACAGTCTTACCGCAAATTCAACCCAAATTCTGGGTCAGATATGTAGATGATACCTTTGTAATCATTAAAAGCACAGAAATAGAGAACACACCCCGGATCATCTACGCCACACTCACAGGAATCCGATTCACGAGAGAGGAAGAAAAGGACAACCAACTCCCATTCCTAGACGTGATGGTACAGAGAACACCGAACGGAGAATTCACCACAAAGGTATACAGGAAAGCCACACACACACAGACCAAGTCCTGAACTACGAAAGCAACCACCCAACACACACAAAAGAGGTTGCATCAAGACACTGTTCAAAAGGGCCACAACACACTGCAGTACACCAGAACTGCAAAAAGAGGAAGAAGAACACATTTACAGTGTATTCGCCAAAAACAGATACCCCCCAATTTCATTATGGATTGTCTGAATCGATCTGCGAGACGACTGTCCTCTGATATTGATGAGGACAGTGCAAATGATGTGGTTTATATGGAGTTCATTAAGGTCTTTGACAAGGTCCCACACGGAAGGCTGGTCCAAAAGGGAAGATCCCATGGGATCCAAGGCAAGTTGGTAAATTGGCTCCACAATTGGTGGAGGGTTGGTTTTGTGATTGAAAGCCTTTGCCCAGCGGATGTACCACAGGGATCTGTGCAGGAACCATTGCTGTTTATTATGGACATTAATCACTCGGATGTGAAAGCAGAAGGAATCATTAGTAGGTTTGCAGATAACATAAAAGGTGAGGGTGTTGTCCATAGTGAGGGGGATGGTCTCAGGCTGCAGTCTGATATCGATCAGATGATAAACTGAGCAGGGTAATGGCACACAGAGTTTACTTCTGTTCACTGTGAGGTAATGCACTGTGGCAAGTCTAATAAACAAATGATATACATCATGAATGCTAGGTCCTCCTGGAGTACTGAGGAATATAGGGACCTTGGTGGGCAAGTCCCGTGATGTCTGAAGGTGTCAGCACAGGTAGACAGGGTGGGGAATACACCTGAACTGGGAGCAGGAGGGGGACCCACATCCTGGTGGGGAGCATTGCTGGAGCTGCTCGAGAGGATTTAAACTCGTCTGGCAGGGCTGTGTGACCCCAAATAGTTGTAAGGCCAGTAAGAAAGTTGAGGCTGGTACAAATGTTCAAGAGAGGAATATAAGTAGACAAGGCAGGCAAGAACATAGCAGACAATAAGGGAAAACTGGTGGATTAACCTGCAGTTAATTCAATGCAAAGGGCCAGACAAATAAGGCAGATGAACCCAGAGCATGGATGGGAACATGGGATTGGGATACCATAGATATTACAGAGACACAGCTGAGGGAGCAACAGGACCAGCAGCTCAATGTTCCAGAGACAGATGCTACAGGAAGGATAGAACAGGAGGAAAAACAGGAGGAGAGCTGGTGGTTTTGATTGGGGGAAACATCCCAGCAGTACCTAGAGGGAGGATCCATCCAGGATCGCCCAGTTAAGCGATATTGGTGGAACTGAGAAATAAAAATTGGTCATTAGTTTTCTACGGTCGTACTACAGCAATAGGCAATGGGAGATAAAGGAGCAAATATGTCAGGAGATTTCAGATATCCCTTAGAATAATAGGGTTGTAATGATTGGGAACTTAACCGTTCCAAACCTGGACTGGGATTGCTACTAAGTTAAGCATTTGGATGGAAGGAATTTGTTAAGTGTGTTCCGAAAACTCCCAGTCATTGTGTAAATGGCCCAACTGGAGAATGGGGCTAAACCTGACCTCCCCTTGGGAAACAAGGTAGGGAACGGGACTGAGGTGTTAGTGGGGGAACACTTTGGAAAGTTACCACAATTGTATTAGTTTGAAAATAGCGATGGAAAAGGACAGGTCTGGTCCACAAGTTAAAGTTATTCAATGGAGCAAGATAGTATTAGACATGAATTTTTAAAGTAGATCTGGGGAGGCTATTTGCAGGTAAAGGGAAGTCTGGCAAGTAGGAATATTTTAAAACCGAGATAAAAGGAGCGTTCAGCGCCAGCGTGTTACTGTTAGTGTGCAGCTCAATGCTGACTGAATTAGGAAACACTGGCTGAGTTTCAAGGCTGTGGTCAAGACAAACCCGGTATCCTTAATGATCAATGCAGCCAACGATGTGTGAAACTACAAGATCCGAAACAAATATTTCATTTTGGAACTTACTGTGGATAAAGACTGGGGCGCTCAGGGAACTTAACAGTGTTTGGCCTGACTACTATTGGAATACTGTGTGCAATTCTGGTCTCAATGCCATCGGAAGGATGTCGTGGAACATGAAACGGTTCAGAAGAAATGACCAAAGATGTTGCCAGGGTTGGAGGGTTTGCGCTTCAGGGAGAAGCCTGAATAGGCTGGGGCTGTTTTCAGTTGAACATGGGAAGCTGAGGAGTTAACCGATAAAAGGTATTTAAAATCATGATGGTCATCGACAGGGTCAATAGACAAGGTCATTTCCCCAGGCGAGGGAATCTTTTCAAAGGGATCTGAAGGACAACTGGCTCCCGCAGAGTGGATGGAATCAGCTGCCAGAGCAAATAGTGGAGGCTGATAGAAATACATTTAAAAGGCACGTGGATGGGTGTATGAATAGCAAAGGTTTAGAGGAATATTGGCAAAATTGTGGCAAATGTGACTAGAAACGTTTTGCAGGAGTTGGTCCGAAGGGCCTGTTTCCATGCTGTACATCTCTATGACTCAATGTCTTGAAATGAGTCCACATTATAGAAAAGGAGGTGCTGGAGGTTTTAAAACACAAAGGTAGATAAATCCCCAGGACCTGATCAAATGTATCTCAGGACATTGTGGGAAGCTGATGAAGAATTTGTAGGGCCCCTAGCAGAGATATTTGTACCATAGAGAGCTATGTGTGATAGGCAGGTAGACTGGAGGGTGGCATTGTGGATAGTGAAGAAGGTTTTCTGAGATTACAAATGGATCCTGATGAAATGTGTGAATGGCTGAAAAACTGTAGATGGAGTTCAGTCTGAATAAATGCGAGGTAATGCATTTGGTACAACAAACACGGGCAGGGCTTATACAATTAATGGCAAGACCTTCAGTAGTGTTGTAGAACAGAGGGACCTCAGGGTTCAGCTACATAATTCTTTGAAGTTTGCAACATGGAGAGACAGGATAGTTTAAAAAACGGTGCTTGCCTCACTTGCTTTCATTGCTCAGTCCTATGAATATAGGAGTTGGGAAGTCATATTGAGATTATACAGGCCATTGGTGAGTCCTCTTCTGGAATACTGTGTCCAGTTCTGGTCGCCCAGTTATAGGAAGGATATTATTAAGCTGGAAAGGGTTGGGAGGAGATCTACTGGGATGTGGCTGGGTACGAAAGGCTTCAGTATAAAGAAAGGCTGAATAGGTTGGTATTTTTCACTGAAACCTAAATGTTGACAGATGACCTCATAGAAGGTTATAAAATCATGACGAGGATAGATAGAGTTAATGGGAGTTGTCTTTTCCCATGGACAGGGGAGTTTCAAGACAAGGATTTACATTTTTAAGTTAGAGGAGACACATTTAAAAAAAAGACATGAGAGGCACATTGTTACACAGAGGGTGGGTTGTGTGTGAAATGAACTTCCCAAGGAAGGGGTGAACATGGGGACAATTACAATGTTTAAAAGACATTTGGATTAGTACAGGAATAGGAAAGGTTTGAAGGGATATGATCCAGGAACAGGCAGGTGGGATGAGATCCGTTTTAGAGTATGGTTAGCGTTAACCGAACAGTGCGGTATGACTCTCTGACTATGATTATAATGTTGTGTCATTAATTAAGAAAGGCTGCAAGAGAAAGCCAGGGAACTACAGACTGATGAGCGAGACATCAGGGTGGGTCAGTTGTTGGAGGGCATTCTGGGAGGTAAGCCTTACATGCATTTGGAAAGATAAGGCCTGTTTATGGACAGCCAGCATGGCTTTGTGCGTGGGAAAACATGTCTCACAAACTTGACTGGAGTTTGTTCAAGATGTGACCAAAAAGATAGATGAAGGCAGAGCAACAGACGTTGTTTCTGGCTTCAGCAAACCCTTGTTCAGGATGTAGCATGATACATTGGTTAGTAGGGGTAGATCACAAGGGATCAGAGAGAGCTAGCCAACTGGATACAAAATGGAATGACAGTGGGAGACAGAGGGTGGTGGGAGAGGGTTGTTGTTCAGACTGGAGGCCTCTGACCAGCAGTGTGCTGTAAGGATTGGTGCTGGGACCACTGTTGTGCACCACTTACATAAACAATTTGAGTGAAAATATAGGAGTCTCTGTTAATATGTTTATGGATACCAAGATTAGTGGAAGAGTGGGCAGGGAATATTGTGATCAAAGGGGATGTTAATCAACTGGGCCAAGGAATGAAAGATGGAGTTTAATTCAGGTGTTGGATTTAGTTAAGACAAACCAGGGAGGATTAACACGGGTAATGGTTGGGCCCTGGACAGTGTTGTAGAAAAGAGAGAGACCAAGGGGTGCAGTTACATTGTTCCTTGGACTGGCATCACAGGGAGACAGGGTGTTGAAAGCAACAATTGGCACACTTGTCTTCATTGGTCAGAGCATTCAGTACATGTGTTGGAGATATTGGTAACACTGTCGTCAATATTTCTCCTGGGCAGAGGAGGCCACGGGGTGACCTTATAAAGGTTTATGAAACCATGTAGGGTTTAAATAAGGTGAATTGCCAAGGGGAGGTGAGTCCAAAGCGAGAGGCATAAACGTGAGGTGAGAGAGCAAGGATTTAAAGAGGGAGCTGACGGGCAACATTATCCGCAGAGGATGGTGCATAGACGGAACGGGCCGCCAGAGGAAATGGTAAAAACAAGTACAATTACAACATGGAAAAGACACTCGGGCAGGTACGTGGAGTGGAGAAGGTTTGAAGGGATATGAGCCAAACACAGACAAACGCGACTCATTCCATTTAGGAAACCTCAGCCGAAGAGTCATGCCACACAGAAACAGACCCGATGTCTCCAGTTATTGGAGGAGGACACTATCGAGACAAGGCATGTTGTAGAGACTGAAGCAAGTTACAGCGATACGGATGGCCATCTGGACTGGAGGTTTCAAATATGTGAAATAATTGATGAGAGGGGAGCAGATGACAGAGATAGGAACTGTTATAGGAGTTAGAATGATTGAAGACACTGGTCCTCAATACAAGCCATAGATACAGTGTTGGAGAGGGAATAGGGAACAGAAAGATCCCAGGCAGCATTACCACCCTCTCGTGGGAGGCCTGCTTTCCCCTCAGTTGTTCTGACGCTCCCTAAGAAAGCACAGGCCTGGACTGATAACTGTGAACTGCTGATGCTGTCTCATTACAACAAAACTTGCAGCAGGCTTGGTGATTGAGCCTGGGGCGTGTCTGTACTATGCTCCCCCTCCAGCACATTCTCTATGTCATGTCTTGTTAGCTGATGGTTGGATCCCCCTTATTACTTCCTGCTCTGTGCACTGGAATGATCTGACCTGGGACCAGGATTTATTGAAGACTCCCAACCTCCCTGCCTTTGTCTTTCTGGCTGACCAACCATCGTTCCAACCAGCAGTTGGCAAGTCTATTGAGTCAGGAACTCCATGAGTACATGTAGAAGACACAGAAATAGGCAGAATGGGAAAATAGACTAATGCTTTGAGGGTTACACATATAGAATGGCACTGAGCCCACAGAGATCTGGAAAATCCCAGTCTCCATTCCTGACCTGTGCTGCCTCATCTCTCTCGAGTGGAGAATTCTGTTGGCTCATGATCTGGAGTAGCTTCAAAAGTGAGAGACGCTGACAGAGGCAGCAATTAGACCCACACAGTCAGGGATACCACATGGAGAGGCACTGAGTCACATCACCAGAGTGCCGGGTCAAACAATTGTGCAGGAAGAAAGGGTTTTGATTCATGTTGCACTGGGATATACAAACTGTGAGCAGGCGAAGTGATGGCATAGTGGCATTATTGTGTGACAATTTATCCAGAAACTCAGCAAGTGTTCTCTGGACACAGGTCCAAATCCCACCATTGCAAATGATTGAATGTGAAGTAAATGCTTCAAAAACGATGTAATTAAAAACCTGTAAATGAGTATTAAACAATTGCTGATGTTCAGAAAAATCCACCGCGTGCATTCCTGTCTATAGTGAATGTGAGAGGTAATTTCGGTTTAAACTTTAAGATGTGCCTGGACCACGGACTGGTCTATAATAAAAGACAAAACGTTTGTTTCTTTTCTAGAACATTTTATATACTCAAAAGTAGAATAGTTTAAATTGTGCAGAATGCTGAAAATTTGTGAACAGAGTAAAAACAAGCAGGCTAGTTTAAATTGTGCAGAATGCTGACAATTTGTGAGCAGAGTAAAACAAACAAGCCCTTGATTGATAAACCATTGACACAGGAGGGAAGGATGAGTCCTTGACTGATAAGACTCCAGGATGGGGGAACGACTTGAGACATCTGTTTCAAATTAAAGCCTTTGACTGATAAGACTACAGGGTGAGAAAAACAACAAACTTTGGAGAGTCTGGAGCCTTTTGTTGCAGACGTTGTGATAAAAATAATGATGTTTTTAAGAATGTGAACCTCATGGCTTGTTGGAGCCAAGGAGAGGAGGGACTTGTACTGTATATAATGGGAGACTTTGTAAGCCTCAGCGCGCCTTTAATTTAAGGGTGCACGTCTCTGCAGACTTGACTTGTTAATAAAACTTTGTTTTCCTGAATTTTTCTAGAGCGATTATTGAGAAGCGATTTTCGTTTCTAACAACTTGGGGGCTCGTCATCAGGGATCAACACTCCGGCCGCAAGGGGAGTTGAGGAAGGATATCGGAGAAGGTGCACCCTGCTGAGTTCAGCAGTCCCTGATTCCTTGCTTGTCGCCCCGCGCGGCTTGAGCGAGTGATATCCGGGAGGCTCAGGAAAACAAAGGAGGGGTGTACCCGAGGCAGTGGGGACGGTTAACGATCGAGTAATTTCGGTGCACCGAACACAGGTAAGAAAAAAACTTGCGGGGACCGTGTTTCCGGAGGACTGGGGACCTACGGGGTGCCTGTGGATTTTTTTCTACAGAGACGTGGGACTCAGGAATCTAGAGACCGGGGCTCGCCTGTGAGGGATTTTGCAGAGACCGTGTTTGAGGAGGAACGTGTCCCTACGGGGTGCCTGTGATTTGTGTCATAGAGACGTAGGACACAGGAATCCAAAGACCGGGGGTGCCTGCAAAGGAACCTGGGCGATCACGGGACTGAAGGTCCGGGAATTGGCCACATTGTGATAGATTATCACGGGAAAAATACGAAGTCCTCGGAAATGGGAAATAAGGGATCTAAGGTGATTAAGGGAAAGGTAGGCTTAAACAGGGACAATGACACATACCCCGGGGTACCTGACGATAGTCCGTAAGGGAGAATGCTAAATAATTGGGATCAGGGTGGAAGAAAGGGAAAATCTAAAAGGAAGATGGTAAAATACTGTCAAAAGTGGTCCCAGAAACCTATTCAGGGCCACTCAGTGTGGTGGCCTAGATTCGGTACTGACGAAGACTGGGTCCGGCAAGCCCTCATTTTATATGTCAATTCAAAACCTGATGTTAATCTGGAAGAAAGTGATTATGCCCTTTGTTGGCTGCCGGTTACGATATTTTGCCAAATGCAGGTAACTAATAAAGACTCGAAAGGGCAGAAAGAATGGGACCCTTTAGATCACTTACCACCGCCCTACGTGACCCCGTCTGCCCCACAGAATGTTCCTTCGGGTGACGACGATTCAGGGGAAGGGGAAGAAAATGGGGAGGAATCACAAACTACCTCAGGGGTACAGACCAGACCAGACCTGAAAAGGGTCACAGACAAAACCCTGTCTCGATTGCAAGAATGAATCCACTCCGGGAAGTGCCCATGGGGGGCGAGGAAGGAAGGACGGCGCAACATGAGAGACATGCGGGAATATTGGATAAAAGGAATAAGACACGCAGCCCCGAAGGGGCACAATTTTACCAAGGCCTTTGGTAATCATCAAAACCCGGTGGAACCCCCTACGGACTTCCTAGACAGGATTAGGAAGAATTTGCAGCAGTTTGCTGGGGTGGACCCTGAGACGGACGTGGGGCACAACTCATACGGGTAGAGTTTGTATCAAAAGCCTGGCCGGACATACGAAAGAAGTTAGAGAAAATGGATTATTGGGATAGTAAATCTTTAAGTGAACTACTACGGGAGGCGCAAAAGGTGTTTGTGAGAAGGAACGATGAGAAGCAAAAGAAGGCGACAAAGATAATGATGCAAACGGTGCAACAAATGACAGCTGGAAGAAAGGAAAAGGGAGAGCCGTGGCAGAAACAGGAAAGGGGAGAGTCGTGGCAAGAGCAGAGGAAAAGAGAACCATGGCCGGAACAAAGGAAGAGTGGAGGAACGCGAGACCGCGACAGGGAAACGAAGAGGACACTCAGATGTTACTATTGTAATGAAGAGGGACATTTTAAACGGGAGTGCTCCCGCTACAAGCAGGAGGTGAGGTCGTACGCCCTGATGGAGGAAGATTAGGGAGGTCGGGGGTTCCTACCCTTGGGGCAAAAGGACTATCGACAGGAACCCCTGGTAAACTTGAAAGTAGGGCCCCAAGGATCGGAGATCACTTTTATGGTGGACTCGGGAGCCGAAAGATCAAGTATAATCCAAATACCCCCCGGCACCCGAGCAGGAGGAAAAGTTATGGGGGTATCTGGAATTGGAGGACAGAAATTACAAGTCCCAGTGGTGGAGGACGTAGAAATTGGATATGAAAACAGAACTACTAAACGAGACCTCCTTCTACTGCCATCGGCGGGGTTTAATTTGTTAGGAAGAGACTTGCAGGTCAAACTAGGGATCGGAACGGTACCAAGTAACGGAGAAATGGTGGTAAGGTTGTTCGCCCTCACCGAAGAAGATGATCAACAAATAGACCCGGAAGTATGGTACCGAGAGGGGAACAGAGAGGGTCTAAACATCAAACCTCTCCAAATCACCATGTTACCAGGAAGAGGCCAGGTAAGAAGGAAACAATACCCGATTGCTATGGAAGGACGGGAGGGGTTACAACCTGTGATAGAAAGATTAATCACAGATGGACTACTGGAGGAATGCATGTCCCCTTTCAATACTCCAATACTCCCTGTGAGGAAGCCTGACGGGACATATAGGCTGGTGCAAGACCTGCGGGTTTTTTTTTTAGATTAGATTAGATTACAGTGTGGAAACAGGCCCTTCGGCCCAACAAGTCCACACCGACCCGCCGAAGCGAAACCCACCCATACCCCTACATTTACCCCTTACCTAACACTACGGGCAATTTAGCATGGCCAATTCACCTGACCCTGCACATCTTTTGGACAGTGGGAGGAAACCGGAGCACCCGGAGGAAACCCACGCAGACACGGGAAGAACGTGCAAACTCCACACAGTCAGTCGCCTGAGGCGGGAATTGAACCCGGGTCTCAGGCGCTGTGAGGCAGCAGTGCTAACCACTGTGCCACCGTGCCACCCACTTCCTGGGGAAACAGGGTCTACGCGTCTCCAGGACAAAACTCCAGTTTGTGGAGCGAGAAATAAGATATCTGGGCCATCAAGTCAGTAAGGGGCACCGCCGTATCACGCCAGAACGAATATCAGGGTTGAATTAAGTAGTCCAGGCTAGATACCCGGTGGTACCTAATCCCTACACGTTAATGAGTAAAATTCCCCCCGAACATGAATGGTTCAGCGTAATAGATCTGAAGGATGCTTTCTGGAGTTGCCCCCTTGACGAAGAAAGTCGGAACCTTTTTGCCTTTGAATGGGAGAATCCCTTCTCAGGACGAAAGCGACAGTTAAGATGGACGGTCTTGCCGCAGGGATTCACGGAGTCACCCAATTTGTTTGGACAAATACTGGAGCAGATCTTAGGAGGATTTCAGTGTAACGCGGAGAATCAATTGCTCCAATATGTCGATGATCTCTTACTCTCAGGACCAAGAGAAGAGGAGGTACGAGCAGACACCGTTGCCCTGTTGAACTTCCTGGGGAAACAGGGTCTACGCGTCTCCAGGACAAAACTCCAGTTTGTGGAGCGAGAAGTAAGATATCTGGGCCATCAAGTCAGTAAGGGGCACCGCCGTATCACGCCAGAACGAATATCAGGAATTACGGGTATGCCAATACCCAGGACAAAGAAGGAAGTCAGACAGTTCCTGGGACTAGTAGGGTATTGCCGGATATGGATTGAAAGTTACACCACTTTAGTAAAATTTTTGTACGACAAACTGGGACAAGAAGGACAAAAGGTGGACTGGTCAGATGAGGAGGAGCAGCGATTTAATATTATTAAAAATAAACTGATTCGAGCTCCGGTATTGGCTTTACCCACCCTGAAGGAACCGTTCCAGTTATATGTTAATAGCGCCGGCGGAATTGCCCAGGGTGTGCTTACTCAGCTGCAGGCAGGGAAACGTCAGCCGGTTGCATTTTTGTCAAAAATGTTAGACCCTGTGTCATGTGGATGGCCGACCTGTATACAGGCAGTGGCAGCTACGGCAATGTTAGTAGAAGAGGCCCGAAAACTTACCTTTGGAGGAAGGATCACAGTATACTCCCCACATTCGGTTAGTACCATACTGCCTCAAAAGGCTCACCGCTGGTTAACAGTCTCTCGCATCCTGAAGTATGAGGCGATTTTGATGACCGGAGACGATCTCAATTTTGCAAAAGATCTCAGTTGCAACCCTGCCCAGTTTCTATACGGACGTCCTGCAGACGGGGAACAGGAGCATGATTGTGTGGAATTTGTGGACTTGCAGACCAAAAGCCGAGAGGACCTGCAGGAAGCCCCGCTGGGTGAGGGACAGGAACTGTATATCGACGGGTCCTCCCGGTGCATCAGTGGAGTACGATACAGTGGCTATGCTGTTATAGATGGTGCAACGAAACGGACGATTGAGTCCGGACGACTGCCCGGGAAGTGGTCAGCCCAATCCTGTGAGTTGTACGCCCTCCAGAGGGCCCTGAAGTTGTTGGAAGGGAAAGTGGGGACCATATATACTGACTCAAAGTATGCATACGGAGTCGTTCATACTTTCGGGAAAATCTGGAAAGAGCGAGGATTGATAACTTCCCGGGGAAAAGAATTAGCTCACGAACAAATGATCAGCCTAACGTTGGAAGCCCTGGCGTTACCTACGGAACTTGCAGTAGTCCATGTACCCGGTCACCAGAAGGGGTCGACACCGGAAGCGGTGGGAAACCGGCTGGCAGACGAGGAAGCCAAGCGGGCAGCGGTCGAAAAATCCGTCCAATTGTTAACGTTAATACCGTTGAGGGAAGGGCTCGCTAAACAACCCGTCTTCACCCAGGGGGAGATTGATAAAATGGATCAATTGGGTGCCCGGCTAGATACTAACGGGAAGTGGACGGTTCCTGATGGGAGACAAGTACTGAACAAACAGATCACCCGGGGTATTCTGCACCGATTACACCATCAGACCCACTGGGGGGTGCAAGGCATGTGTGACACAATCCTGAGAGACTATGTATGCAGGGGGATATACACATTAGCCCAACAAGAGGTAGTCGGATGCCCCACTTGCCGGCGTATTAATCAGAAAGCCATGCGTTCTATGCCAGTTGGTGGTCAGCCCCTAGCGATTAGGCCATTTCAGAGGATCCAAGTCGACTTTACAGAATTACCCCCAGTACAGAGATGGAAATATCTGCTAGTAATAGTAGACCATTTCACTCACTGGGTAGAGGCTTTCGCAACTGCCAAAGACGATGCACCAACCGTGGCCCGACTGTTGTTAGAGAACATAATCCCGAGATATGGCATAATGGAATCTATCGACTCCGACTGCGGGACGCATTTTATTTCTAAGCTACACCATTTGATCTGTACTACCCTGGGTATCCAATGGAAATTCCACGCACCCTGGCATCCTCAGAGTTCGGGTCGAGTTGAGAGAATGAATGGCACGCTTAAGACCCAATTGACTAAGCTGATGTTAGAAACTAAGTTACCCTGGCCAAAGTGCCTGCCCATTGCCCTATTGCGGATACGTACGGCACCTCGCCGAGATGTCGGGGTTTCCCCCTATGAAATGCTCTTCGGATTACCGTATTGGAGTAAGGTTGATGGATGTCCCACTCTACAAGGGGGGGATGTATTTATCCGAACCTATTTACTGGCCTTATCCCGTTCTTTTGCAGAACTCTGGAGGAAAGGTCTCCTGGCTCAGACTCCGCCGCTCGACTTCCTCCTGCATAAGGTGGAGCCCGGAGATTGGATACTTGTTAAGACCTGGAAGGCCGAAAAGCTCCAGCCGCGGTGGGAAGGACCGTTCCTGGTTCTGTTAACAACTGAAGCAGCTGTTCGGACGAAAGAAAAAGGGTGGGTCCACACATCAAGGATAAAGGGGCCTGTTCCGCCTGAAGAAGAAAGCACCTGGACATGCGAGCAAGGGGACAAGCGGTTGTCGGTAAAACTGAAAAGACAGCAATAATGAACTCTACTTGGACTGTATTGGTGGGGATATTGATCAGTTTACTCCTGTATGTGGGGGAGGGTGAGGGGAGATGTGACAAATGTCGAACTACAGTAAGACTTGGGATTCGAATCTATTCGGGATCATTTGTGTCCCATTCCTATGTGGACGATAGGTGTTACGATGTGAGTGCACGCCATGAATGTTGGGAGGATGGGAGACCCTATTATTAGGTATATAATAAAGGATACGGTGGCAAAATCCATGGATGCCCTATAAATGACCGCTGGGTGTGTATTAGCAAAACTGGGTGGTGGGACCTATCCTCCGTGTTGCTCAGGGAGCAGGTTGACAGAGTCAAGGAGACCAAGATACAGATCCCTGATCGGGGGTTGGGGAAAGAGCAAGACCGTCAGGGAACAGGTCGTGCTCCCTAAAGTGCCATCTGTATACAAAGAGGTAGAAGGACAGATTGAACTCCCTGATGTTACACAAAATCTGTTTATTGATCTCACCTCTAGAATAGCCACTGTTTTAAATGTTAGCAATTGCTGGGTCTGTGGGGGGCCGCATATGTCGGAACAATGGCCATGGACTGGTCACAGCTTAGACATAGGGGAATTGCTGCAAACCACTTGGACTCATGACAACGACAGAAAAAGCCAGGGGTGGAGACTGACAAACAGCCCTGAGGGCCAGTTCTGTATTGAAGGCAAGAGGACCGTGAAGGTAGGGATTAGCCCCTGTCAGAATATATTGGATGCAACCACGCGAGTATGGTGGCCTGAGAATATTGCTTGGTACATTGGACACCGAGATCATCAAAATTGCATTCGGTTACGTTCTGATTCCTCCTCTTACGAGCTAAGTGCTGACCCTTCCGATGGCATGAAAAGAGTGTGGAGCGGTGGTTGTCAGGGGAATCGATGCTGGAATAATCCTGTCCAGACTCTGCCACGGGGTCAACAATCCGAATACTGGAATTGCAGTGGTCCTGGTCCTTATGAGGGCGTCCCTGGGGTAAAGGAGTTGTGGGATGACGTTGTGAGGCAGGGAGGGCCTGCTCCAGATGGCCTATTTTGGATATGCGGTAATCAGGCATATTCCAAACTGCCCATGGGATGGGCTGGAGTATGTTTCCTGGGTCTAATAAGACCTGAATTCTTCCTATTACCCCGGGAGGAAGGCGATGATTTGGGAGTTAAACTCTTTGACTCCCTGCGTAGGTCGCCAAGGGATATCCAAGTCGGTGATTGGGGGGATGAGTGGCCACCGGCCCGGATTATTGAATACTATGGGCCGGCTACTTGGGCACAGGACGGATCATGGGGATATCGTACTCCTATCTATATGCTAAATCGAATTATCAGGCTCCAAGCAGTCGTAGAGGTCATTACTAACCGGACTGCCCTGGCCCTAGAGCTGTTGGCTCAGCAGCAGGATCAGATGAGGGCTGCTATATATCAAAACCGACTTGCCTTGGATTATCTGTTGGCCTCGGAGGGGGGTGTGTGCGGGAAATTTAACCTGACAAACTGCTGTCTAGAAATTGACGATAATGGTAAAGCGGTTTTGAAAATTTCCGATGAAATTCGGAGATTGGCTCATGTGCCAGTACAATCTTGGCGTCCTCTTAGTGGCATCGGATGGTGAGATGGTCTCCTAGGTGGTAGCTGGTGGCGCACGGCGTTGCTGGTGGTTGGCGGAGGCATGATTCTTCTTCTCGTATTACCCTGCCTAACTCCCTGTATTCAGTTTTTAATTCAGAAAAATATTTCCCGACTCCAGGCAGTGGTGGTTCCACAACATGGGACGCGGGAACTTAACGTGATGTTGCTGCGAAAGACCAAGGATTTCCCGGGCCCTTGAGGGGGGGAGGCTTATCTTGGTCAGGCACATCTTAAAGAAAGAAAAGGGTGGAATTGTGAGAGGTAATTTCGGTTTAAACTTTAAGATGTGCCTGGACCACGGACTGGTCTATAATAAAAGACAAAACTTTTGTTTCTTTTCTAGAACATTTTATATACTCAAAAGTAGAATAGTTTAAATTGTGCAGAATGCTGACAATTTGTGAGCAGAGTAAAACAAACAAGCCCTTGATTGATAAACCATTGACACAGGAGGGAAGGATGAGTCCTTGACTGATAAGACTCCAGGATGGGGGAACGACTTGAGACATCTGTTTCAAATTAAAGCCTTTGACTGATAAGACTACAGGGTGAGAAAAACAACAAACTTTGGAGACTCTGGAGCCTTTTGTTACAGACTTTGTGATAAAAATAATGATGTTTTTAAGAATGTGAACCTCATGGCTTGTTGGAGCCAAGGAGAGGAGGGACTTGTGCTGTATATAATGGGAGACTTTGTAAGCCTCAGCGCGCCTTTTCTTTAAGGGTGCCCGACTCTGCAGACTTGACTTGTTAATAAAACTTTGTTTTCCTGAATTTGTCTAGAGCGATTATTGAGAAGCGATTTTCGTTTCTAACAGTGAAGTAATCTCAAATGGGACTGGGACATCACAGGTATTACAGAAACAACAGCTGAGGGAGGGACAGGACAGGCAGCTCAATGTCCCAGGGGACAGATGCTGCAGGAAGGACAGAAGGGGAGCTGAGAGAGGAGGAGAGCTGCTGGTTCTGACTGGATGAAACATCCCAGCAGGACTGAGAGAGGATATTCCTGCGGGACCGCCCAGTGACGCTGTGTCCGTGGGATTAATCAGTAACAATGGGTCTTCCTTTTCCTCTGATTGTTCTACAGACCCCGAGAGCCCCGCCCTCCTTCACCTTGACCTTCTCAAGATGGCGGCCCTCAGGCCCGCGCTCCCTCAAACAAATGGCGGCCGTGACCCTGGGCCGCTTCCCTGATCAGAGATCGCCGCCCCTTTACACGGGCCTGGAGAATTATTTTCGCTCTTTTTACCTGTTTTCAGGATTTGTGAATTCTCTCCGCTCCTTTCTCCCAGTGAGGCTCTGAGCGCCGCTCTTTGAAGTCGATTGCAGCTGCTGTCGGAGAAAGCAGCTCCATGTCATGACGAATGTGACACTGCGCATGCTCTGCATAGAAACCAAACTGCGCGTGCGTCTGAGGTTATCGGTGAGTTGATATGTAATATTCGTATCTGCACAGAATCATGGGTGAAATATTAGTCATTAACAATTGCTCTGTCGACTTACAGTCATGGACATGTCTAGTTTGCCAATAAATTGTTCGTTCCAATTCAACCATACTGGCCAGGTATATAAATTACCAATCGTTCTGGGAATTTGAAAATAAGTTTCTTACTCGAGTTGTGTAAATCGATTGGAAATATGTATGTTATCAGATTTACATCTCAACTACTTCTTAAAATGTCACATAGATTTATGAGAGAGTTTTAACGCTGTAACATGTAGTGAGAACGATCAATCGTGCAAAACACTTTGCTTTCAGACCAATCCTGAAGCGTTCACTCGCCGAGAATGCATTGGCCCCGCTCCTCACTCACTCTGGTTGGAAGACCGGCCGCTGCTCGGTTCTCCAGTTCCGCCCCTTCCTCCCAATTGCAGAGTTGATTCAACTGGCCAAGCAAAAGAAACAGAAAGGGACAAGGGAAGTTAGAGTCGATGCCTTCTGATGCGGTGAAAATATCCTGAATCTTAGACCGAGAGGCCAGAGATTAATTCACAACTTGTGCAGGTTTGTAATAACATCTTTGAACAGGTTCATTAGGAAAAACAAGGGAAGTCCGGAGCAGCACTAAAACAATAACAAAACCCATGCAATATGGTGGGACTCTCAATGCTCAGATGATTTTAGTCTTTATCAAGTGTTTCAGGGCCCCAGTGGGTCCCAGTTCAGACTGTTACACTCCTTCTAGTGCACAGCCAAATACCACAATTGCGTGGCAAAGTGTTGTGGTGGGAGAGAGAGGTGCTTTTCTGAAAGGCCTTCGGTTTTGGAGGTGATAAGAGGTGAGAAGGAGTAGGGTTTTGTATGGAGTTACCTGTTCCCCTCCTGTTGCAACATCTTATTATTGCCCTGATTCTACCTCGTACATGTTTGGTCGATATCAGTGACATTTTGTAAGCCCACAATACAAGATTTGTCACTCTGTTTAAGACATCAGAAATCTCTTGTAGCACTCTCGTCACAGAACAATACAGTGCAAAACAGGCCCTTTGGTCCTTGATGTTGCGCCGACCTGTGAACTATTCACAGGCCAACCCCCGACACTATCCCAAAATCACACATGTGCTTATCTAAAGGATCGTTTAAAATACATAATGTGGCTGAGTTAACCACATTAGCAGGTAGTGCATTCCACGCCCTAACCACTCTGAATAAATAACCTGCCTCTGATATTGGTCTTAAATCTATCACTCCTGAATTTGTAGTTCTGCGCCCTAATACGCAATGATGTCATCATCCTTGAAAAAGACCTGCACTGTCTACCATATCTCAGCGTCTGATCATCTTGTATGTCTCTATCAAATCCACTCTTGGCCTTCTTGCCAATGAGAACAGGATGAAGTCTCAACTTTTCCTCATAAGACCTTCCCTCCAGACAAGGGAACAACCTCGTAAATCTCCTCTGCACCTTTTCCAATGCTTCCACATTCTTCCCAAAATATGGGCACCAGAACTGCACACAATATTCCAAGTATGGCCGCACCAGCGTTTGTATAATTGCAGCATGATATTGTGGCTCAGGAATTCAATCCCTCTACGAATGAAACCTCACACACCGTATGCCGTCTTAACAGCACTATCCAACTGGGTGGCAACTTTCAGGCATCTATGTACATGGACCCCAACATCCCTCTGCACATCCACACAACCAAGAATCTTTCCATTGACCCTGTACCCTGCCTTCCTATTATTCTTCCCAAAGTGCATCACCTCACATTTAGCTGCATTGAACTCCATTTGCCACCTCTCCGCCCAATTTTGCAGTTTATCCATGTCACCCTGCAACCTGTAACATTGTTCCACACTGACCACTATTCCACCGATTTTAGTGTCGTCTGCAAATTTACTAATCCATCCACCTAAGCCTGCATCTAAGTCATTTATAAAAATGACAAACAGCAGTGGTCCCAAAACAGATCCTTGTGGCACACCACTAATAACCGGACTCCAGGCTGAATATTTTCCATTAACCACCATTCGCTGCCTTCTCTCAGAAAGCCAGTTTCTGATCCAAACTGCTAAATCACCCTCAATTCCATGTCTCTGCATTTTCTCCAACAGCCTACCATGTGGAACCTTATCAAAGACTTTACTGAAGTCCATGTATACCACGTCAACTGCCTGACCATGCTTGTTCACCTTCGCAAAAAACTCAGAGGATTGTGAGACACGACATGCCCTTGATGAAACCATGTTGACTATCTGAAATCAAATTGTTGTTTGCTAGATGATTATAAATCTTATCCGTTATTATCATTTCCAATATCTTTCCGACAACAGAAGTAATGCTCATTGGTCTATGATTACCTGGGTCATCTCTACTACCCTTCTTGAACAAGGGCACAACATTTGCAATCCTCCAGTCCTCTGGTACCAAACCTGTAGACAATGACAACTTAAATATCAAAGCCAAAGGCTCAGCTGTCTCCTCCCTAGCTTCCCAGAGAATCCTCGGATAAATTCCATCCAGCCCAGGGGACTTGTCTACTTTCACTCCTTCTAGAATTGATAACATCTGTTCATAACTAACCTCGATCCTTTCTAGTCTAACATCTCTCACCTCGTTCTTCTCCTCTGCAATATTCTCCTTTTTCCTGAGTGAAAACCGATGAGAAATGTTAGTTTATCACTTCTCCGATCTCCACAGGGTCCACACTCAACTTCCTACTTCTGTCTTTGATTGGTCCTATTCCTACCCTATCCCTTTATTCCTCACATACCTATAGAATGCGTTAGGGTTCTCCTTTATTCTATTTGCTGAAGACTGCTCGTGTCCTCTCTTTGCTCTTCTTAACTCTCTCTTTAAATCCTTCCTAGCTGATATGTGCTTCTCCATCACCTCATCTGTACCATCTTACCTCATCAACACATAAGCTCCTACATCTTCTTAACAAGAGATGCAATTTCTGCAGTAAGCCACAGTTTCCTTACCTGATCACTTCAAACCTGCCTTACAGGGACATACCTATCAAGGACACGCAATATCTGTTCCTTAAACCAGCTCCACATTTCAATAGTCTGCATCCCCTGCATTTTGCATCCTAATTCTTGCTGAATCGCATTATAATTGCCCCAGCCCCAGCCCCATTGATAAATCTTGACCTGTGACATGTACCTATCCCTTCCCAATGCTAAACTAAATGTAATTGAATTATGATCACTCTCTCCAAAATGCTTACCTACAACTAAATCAAACTCCTAGTCTGGTTCATTACCAAGGACCAGATCCAATGTGGCCTCATCTCTTGTCGGCCCTTCGACATACTGTGTCAGGAAACCCTCCTGTACACATTGGACAAAAACTGATCCATCAGACACACTAAAGTTATAGCATTTCTAGTCAATATTGGGAAAGTTATAGCCCCCATAATGACCACTCTGTTACTTTCACTCCTACCCAGAATAATTTTGCTAACCGTCTCTTCCACCTCTCTGGAACTCTGCGGAGGCCTATAGAAAACTCCAAGCAGTGTGACCTCTCCTCTCCTGTTTTTAACCTCAGCCCACACTACCTCAGTAGATGAGTCCTCGTCAAAAGTTCTCTCAGTCGCCGTTATACTATCTTTGACTAACATGACATGCATGGACCCATTGCAAAGCTTCAAACTCCATGAGGCAGGCAGACTCAGTCTGGCACCTCCTCTGTCCTTAAGACCATCTGCACTGCCTGCGCTCCTCCATTTTCCTTTTGCACATTCCCTTTTCAATCCACGCCACCTGTATCACTCCACAATTGGAGCTGTCAAGGCCAGAAGTCTATGGAATAGCCTCCCTAACCTTCTCTATCCTCCTTTTAAGATGTATTTTAAAATCATTCTCTTTAATCAATGTTTTGATCATCCATGAAGCACCTTAGGAGATTTGCCATTCTGAAAGATTCCATGCAAAGCAAGTAGTTTTTGTTAGTGCCGTACATTAGGAGAAACAGGAATGATGCATTCAAAATTATAACAAGAAAGTCACTGATAGGTGCAGTGTGTAGGTCACCAAGTAATAACATCACATTGTGATGGGCAATAAACAAATAAATAACTAATGCCTGTAAAAATGGTACGGCTATTATCATGGGTGATTTTAATCAACATGTCGATTGCTTGAACCAGCTCAGTCAGGGTAGCCTTGAGTTTGTTAACTGTATCCGTGATAGTTTCGTTGAACAGTATGAAATGGAACTGACAAGGGAGCAGGCTATCCAAGATCTGGCCCCTGTGCAATGAAACAGGAATGATTAATGACTTCAGAGTTAGGGAACCTCTTGGAAGACGTGATCTCTGTATGGTTGAATTTAGAATAGATATGGCAAGTGTGAAGGTAAAATCTAATACCTGGGTCCTGTGCTTGAACACGGGGAACGACAATAGAATGAGGGAGAACCTGGATAAAGTAGACTGAAAACAATGATTTTATGGTGGGACTATTGATGACCAGCGGCAGATTTTCAAAGACATGTTACAAAGTGCTCAGTAAAGGTATATTCCAGTGAAAATGAAGGACTGTAAGAAAAGGCATACTCTGCGATGGGTATCTAAAGAAAGCAATCAAATTGAAAGAGAAGGCATACAAAGTGGCCAAAAATAGCCTGAAACTAGAACTGGGAAAACTTTAAAGGTCAACAGAAAGTCACAGCAGAGCTATAAAAAATAGTAATTAGAATAGGAGAAAAATAAACTTGCACAGACTATAAAGACAGAGAGCAAAATTTCATATAAATAATAAATAAATAAATAATTTTGAGAAAAGAATGGCTAAAGTAAATGTTGGTCCCTTGGAAAATGAGAAGAAGCATTTAGTTATGGGATATCACAATGGAGGACACTAATATCTTGCCAGTAATTAACAAAGAGACAACGGTAGGTGTGGATTTGGAAATTATCATTATTATGGAACAGCTAGTGTTGACTGTTAGAGGTAATTGTTCTAATGATAGAAAAGTCTCCTGACCCTGATAGACTGCATCCCAGGGTACTAAAGGAGATGCCAGGAGAAATAGCAAATGCACTGGCAGTAATTTTCCAAAATTCACTGGACTCTGTGGCAGTCCCAGCAGATTGGAAAGCAGCAAAAGTGACGACACTATTTTAAAAAGGAAGTGGACAAAAGATGGGAAATTATACACCAGTTAGCTTATTCTCTGTAGTGGGAAAGATGCTTGGGTCGATTATCAAGGAAGAAATAACAGGGAATCTCGACAGAAATTGTCCCGTTGGACGGACATAGCATGGGTTCATGAAGGGCAGGTAATGTTTGACAAATATTTCAGAATTCTGTGAAGACATTATGAGCAAGGTGGACAACGGGGACTCAGTGGATGTGGATACCTGGATTTCCAAAAGGCCTTCAACAAGGTGCTGTGCAAGAGGCTGTTGCATGATATAAGGGTGCATGGTGTTCGGGGAAGAGTATTAGCATGGAGAGAAGATTGGTAGAATAAAAGGAAGCAAAGTGTGGGGATAAATGAGTATTATTCTGGCTGGCAATCAGTGACTAGTTGTGTGCTTCTGGGATCAGTGTTGGGACTGCAAATATTTATAATTGATACAGATAATTTGGAGTTGAAGACCACCTGTAGGGTGTCAAATTTTGCATATGAGACTAAGATGAGTAGCAGAACAAAGTGTGCGGAGGACTGTGAAACTTTGTAGAGGAACATAGATACATTGAGTGAGTGGGCAATGGTCTGGCAAATGGAATACAATGTTCATAAATGTAAAGTCATACTGTTTGTTTGGAGTAACATTACAAAGGAGATTATTACTTGACTTTTAAAAAGTTGCACCATTTGCTATGCAGAGGCACCAGGGTATCCTTCTGCATGAGGGTTGGACACCAGGTACAACGATCCATTCAGAAGGCAAATGGAATTTTGTCCTTCATTGCTGAAGGGATTGTGTTTAAATGTAAAGATTATGTTTCAGCTGTGTTGGGTGAGGTCACACCTGGAGTACTGCATGCAGTTTTTATCTCCTTACGTGAGAGAGGACGTCCTGGCTCTGGAGGGCGTGCAGAGGAGGTAAACTAAGTTGATTCCGGAGTTTAGGGTGTTGGCTTAACAGAGACTGAGTAGATTGGAATTGTGAGAAATAAAACTCACAGTATAATAAATTTCAGTCTGAGTCAAAATCTGAACCAGCGAATTTTATTGGAACCTTCTTGCAAGAAGGGGTTACCAGTGGGCACACACATTCAGGGATTGCTTTACAACGTATACAGTTTTAATTTTCGGTATTCCCCGTTTACCTCATAGGTCTTCATACCTATCAATCTCCCTTATTGCGTTCTGCCATTATTACTTCCCCCTTATCCAAGCTGGTGACCCTCCCCTCTGTAAGTGCTGACATAAGGGAGATTTTGCTAAACCTCGATCTTGATGTTCTTTTCACTTTATCTGTTTGCTTGTAACATCTTCCATTGTTCATAGGTACATTCCATTCCTGAATATACATTTTAACAATATGTCTTTTCTTGCCTAGTTTATGCGCTTCAGCTATCTCAGCTCTTTTGCTGAAATTGTAAATTATTTAAACTATCATGATGGAAGAAATTATTTGCTAGAATAATTATGCACTAAAGTTACTCAATTATCCACAATTATATACTAAAGTTAGTAATTATTTACCTATATCCCACAATTATATGCTGAATTTAGTACTCAATTTCGCTGTTCAATGTTCGCAGGAGGACAGTAAAACACTGTTTTACCTATATCCCACAGGATTATATTCATTGTAATTCAGAAGAATGGAAACATATAAAGTAATGTATGGAATGCATAAAACAAAAGTAGTGAGGATGTTTCCACTGGCAGGTGAAGCGAGGGCAACATGGCATCATCTCAAGATTAGAGGCAGCAAATTTAGCACTAAATTGAGAAGGAACTTCTTAACCACTATGGAATTAATTGCACAGGAAAGTAGTTGATGCTAGTTCAATAAACGTTTTTAAAGCTAAGGTAGATTTTTATTAAAATGAAATAATCAATTAAGGGATGTGGTGAGAACGCGGGTAAATGGTTCTGCGTCCACGAAATGATCTTGTTGAATAGCAGAGAAGGCTCGAAGGGCAGGACGGCCTTCTCCTGTTCCTAGTTCTTTTGTTCTTATATTATGCATTCCTCCCTCACTCGTGACTTGCAGGTGCTGGTTTTGGATTAGGATGGACAAAATTATAATTTAGTGAACACCACTTTAGAGTCCAACAAGTTTATTTGGAAGCACTAGTTTTGCTGCTTTTTCATCAGGTGGTTGTGTGATTTTTAACATTGTCCCCTCTCGTAAGTGATGAACAGCAGCAGAAGCCACAAAGCAGTGCGCATGCTCCAACCAACAATGGGCCTCGGGTGATTGATGTCAGCAGCGGACCAATGGAAAGACAGAGGCAGAGCTGGAAGACCTGGTCCTCCAACCAATCAGAGTAAATGAGGGGGTGGGACTAGACTATACCCCGTGATTATCCTCGCCGTCAGCGCGCGTGTTCAGGACATGTGGCTGGAGAGCTGTCGGTAAGGACAGAAATAAACAGCAGGGAGCGGGAGGGTAATGGTGTTGGTATGGGCTGAGAGGTTTTACATACATTTGGTGCACATCGGAAAACACAAATTTGAAACTTACAGTCCCATTTTTGCAGCAAAGGGTAAAATGCCTCATCGAGCGATCCCGCCCGAGTGAGCGCCGCCATCTTTATTCGGGGCAACGACTCACTGGACACGCGCGCGGCCGCCAGATTTGTCGGGGGCAAAGTTCAGAGGGGAGTATGTGCAGCTCTCCCTGATAGAGTCATGGGGCAGGATTTACACAGAGCACATTCAAACCCAGGGAAATGGATGCTTTTTATTCTGGACATGTCTCGTCATTCATTTAAAAAATTTTGATGTGAAGAGAGGCGGTACAGATAGTAAGTTTGCAGATGACACCAAAATTGGAGGTATTGTGGACAGTGAAGAAGGATATCTCGGAGTACAATGGGATATTGATCAGATTGGTCAATGGGCTGAGGAGTGGCAGATAGGGTTTAATTTAGATAAATGTGAGGTGTTGCATCTTAGAAAAGCAAATCAGAGCAAGACACATACTGAATTGTAAGGTCTTGGAGATTCTTGCTGACCAAATAGACCTTGGAGTGCAGGTTCATAGATCCTTGAAAGTAGATAGAATAGTGAAGAAGTTGTTTAGTATGCTTTCCTTTATTGGTCACAGCATTGTGTAACGGAGCTGAACAGGACATTGGTTAGGCCACTTTTGAAATATTGTTTACAATTCTAGTCTCCCTCCTATCAGAAGGAGGAACTGAAACATGGAAGGTTTGAGAATAGATTTTCAAGGATGTTGCGAGTTGGAGGATTTGATTCGCAGGGAGAGGCATAATAGGCTAGGTCCATTTTCCCTGGAGTGTCATAGGCTGAGGTGTGATGTTATAGAGCTTTATAAAATCATGAGGTGCGTGGATAGCATAAATAGACGAGGTGTTTACCTTGGGTTCGTGGAGCCCAGAATTAGAGGATATAGGTTTAGGTTAAGAGAGGAAGATTCAAAAGGAGCCTAAAGGGCAACTAAAATTGGAACACTTAAAAAGCATTTGAATTGGAAGAGTTCAGAGGGATGTTGGCCAAATGCTGGCAAATGGGAATAGATTAGGTTAAAATATCTGGTTGGCAGAGACGGTTGGACCAAAGAGTCTGTTTCAGTGCTAGTCATCTCTGACTGTGATATCATAAAAGTGAACACTGTTCTGATTCTCCTCTGGTCTCCTTGATGTCCACTTGTTCATTATCTTGCTTCCTCAGTGTCTCGTGTGTATTTTTGCTCTGTTTAGTACTTTACTATTAAGTTCACAGACCCTTTTGTAAATGAATTGTCTACTGCTGCCCAACTCATGACCATATGCTTCTCATTATCAGGTTTTTTTCCCCACAATATCTTTGATAGTCAAGAATTCTTTTTTCCAGTAAGCGAGTAAATTTTCCTTCTATTTCTAACAGCCAAAATCTGCATCATTTTCGTTCTCTATAATTCATATTGCACTCCCTGAAAAAGCGTGTGTATTTCTCCTTCCACAGATACCAGTGATCAATGCCAAAGCCCTGGTGCCTGTGGAGAGGGTAATATTTGACTTCTTGTACTGCTGCAGTTTGTATGGTGAAGGTGCTCCCACAACGTGGTTGGGTAAGAGACAGAACAGATTATTCACTCAGCGATAGTGAAGAGTAGAAGATACCGGTAAAAATCAATATGTTTTTAATTTCACAAAAACATTATTGAGAACTTTTGACAAAAGGCCAAAGATGGAGAATATTATGCCAGTGCTAGAGCAGTACTTGTCTTGGTGGGCAGCAAGTTTAGGAGCACAGCCATCAGTCTTATTGCCACAATGCTGGCAGGGTCCAGAGTCTTTACACTATTTGACCATTTCTTGATCTGATTTGAAATGAATTTTCAACTAATCCAATTCACATCTGTGTCAGGGACCAATGGGGAAGCTCATTCACTTGGCACTGCTGGCTGAAGATTGCAGCAAATGCTGTTGTCGTATCTGTTACATGGATGATTGAGACCCTTCTGCCTGTAGGGATGGGGATATCTGTGATGCTTCCTGCAGTGAGTTGTTTAATTGTCCATCACCAAACATGTGGCAGAAATGCAGAGCTCAGATCTGATCCAGTGGTTGTGGGATCACATAGTTCTATTTGGTGTTGCTTGCACTGTTTGGCGTGCAGGTTTGGTAGCTGCACCAGGTTGGCACCTCAATTTTATGTACTGGTACTGCTGCTGGCATGTCGTCCAGGCTGAGAACATGTCTTTTTAAAGGAGCTGAAGTCAAACTCTCAATTTTTGGAAGGATTTTTATTAAACCTGATTGAACATTTAAATCTTAGAGCATAATCTTTGCTTTTTTAAACAAAATGTGTACGAAACATCCCACATCTTGGTAAAGGTTCAGTTCAGTCTGATACATAGAGCCAAAGGTCAAGCAAACATCACACTTTCCATTCACTTCTACAAAGGGCTGACATCACATTTCTTCAGGATTTAAAGTAGTTTATAAATTGTTTGTAAAATCATTGTCACGTCAAAGAACTGGACAATAAATGTCATTGTATACAATAAGAGTGAAGCCCGTGACAGCAGATTTAGCTTTGGAGGGCAGTGAATGCGCTTTCTAAATTCTGGGAGCCCTTTGGGAGACTGCTCCCAGATGGTGATAGTGAGCATATCCGGAATATACTGTTTATATTTGGGAATCCTTGAGAGACAATCTGCGGTTTCAATAGTATTTGGCTTCCGTTGTTGGTGTACAGTAAACAATTCATAAAGTTACTTATGTATTGTTGTTGACTACCCGAACGGTTTTCAAATCTTCCAGGTTGTCTTCAATAGTGTGAGTGCATCGATTGTAAATATTTGGAATATTCCAGAACTGCCCAGTGCTTGGCAAATTCAGGGGGGACAAAAAAATCACATTGAGTAATTTGAAATTAACAATCCAAGAGGACTTAACCACTGAAGTATTCAAATCAAATAGTTAAATGGAATGCTCACATTTAAAATACCTGTTATCCATAAGAATGGATGGACTGACAGAATTGGGACCAAATTCCTAGCTGGGGCGTGTGAAATGTGCTTTGATAAAGTCACCTGCATTTACCAACAATAATTTGGCAAGCTCGGAAATTTAAGAAACAATACAAGTCTCATTGCTGCTCCAGTCGGGTCCCAAGATCTGTGCAAAAATAACAATGTTCAGGTTTATTGCATACACATTGAAACACGTGTTCCTTCTACAGATCCTGCAAGTTTCCCCAATGAGCATAGTCAATCCAAATGATGTTGCTAACTTTGGCCAACTCATTTCTTTACAAGCCTCTATAACCTGAAGAATGACCACAAGCAATTACTCCCCATATGTGGGAACATTACCGACGAGGATTAATTCCTTCAGAATTGACTTCCATATATTCAGTGCCCAGAAAAAATAAAAAGCTTGTGATCTTTAATAGAGCAATGAGTCGGCGGGGGGGGGGGGGGGGGGGGGGGGGGTAAAACGCTACACTTTTCTTGCTGAACAATCAAGCTGCCTAAATTTTAAAAATGAACACTTCTTAATAGTTCACTAGATCCTAACGAAATATATTGTGCAAAACAAATCACATGATACATAGTTATTCAGATAATAAAACAAGTTTGTTCATTGAAGAACCCAGAGGAAAAGGTCATGAAATAATGTGAGTTTGATAAACCTCAATCATCATTGCAAGTGTATTCTCTGCATAAATTCTCCTTTTCCTCCTCGAAGTATTCAACTTCTTGAATAATTGAGAGAATGAAGTCACAGTTGTACAACACAAACTTAGACCCTTCAGTCCGACTTGCCCATGCTGACCAGATATCAAAAATCTAATCCCATTTGCCAGCATTTGTTCCATATCCATCTTAAACCCTTTCTACTGATTATCAGTTTATTTTACTTTATCAGCACTTGAAATACTGACATTTTTTTTTCTCCCAACATTGGTTAAAGAAATCATAAGTTCATTCATCCAAGTTAATTTTGTAATCTTTCACAAAGAAACAAGTGAGAACAACATATAGCTGAGTGCAAAACAAAATACTGCAGCTGTGCGATATCTGGGAACACTCTGAAGCTGAGGCACTGATACTGCACAAGTTTGTCAGCACGGTTTCAATTACTGACAATAATTTAGTAATCTCGTAGCCTTCACATAGTTAAGGTAAATGTGAGATACCTGAATTCATGTATTGGTTCCTATTGCACTTTTGAGAAGATTAAACCAAGAATATTTTTTGTTGATCAAAGTAGAAAGTGACGACCAAAGAAGCTGGACATCAGAGTCGAAAAGTATTATGCTGGAAAAGCACAGCAAGTCAGGCAGCATCCGAGAAGCAGGAGAGTTGATGTTTCGGGCATAAGCCCTTCATCAGAAATCACAGACTTCAGAATAATAACTGGCATAGACTTATGCCAATACATATGTAACAGGGTCAGAGCATGTTACTATCAGATTAGAGACTAATTTCAGATTTGGTACCATTCAGTGCAACATTTCAGTATGATATTTACTTATGTACCTAAAAGAGAAGTTGTCTAAAATTACAAGCTCTAGAATGATTATAGAATTAAACCTGGAAATAAAGCTAGTGAACAAGAATGGCAAAGTGAAGTCCCATCAGTATTGCCTTGGGCAGTGTCAAGTAAGAATTTGACAAGAGTTGCCACTTTGTTGTAACCTGCAGTCTGGCCAAATTGCAGCAAAAATCTGTTCAATTTTATCTGCAAACTATTGAATGCAATATCCTCCTTGCACAATAATAAGGCAGCATTTTGGAATGTCATTTTTAAAATATATTATTTTCAAAGTTACTCGCAATTAAGAGTGATCACTTGGTACTGTCTGCATAACACAGTACGAAAAGGAATTAACAAATAAAACGTTATAACCCAAATTCAGAGTCAATAATTCATTGATATTGCATTGGTCCAGCATTTATAAGTAATCAATTTTTAAAAATAAATACAGATACATTTACTAACTACATTGGAGTACAATCAAGTTTCTTACTGTACAGTGACTGGATTGGACAGAGTCCGCATGGATTTAAGAGAGGGGAATCATACTTAGCAAATCTACTGAAAGAATCTACAGAGTCGAATATGAAAGAAAGAAATTGCAGGACATTTAGAAAAGCTTATCATTAAACATGGTAGACTGGGTTTTGTGAAAGAGAAACTATATTTGACAAATTTACGACAGTTCATTGAGGAGATAACAGGCAGGGCTGATAAAGGGCAATCCAAAGATGTTCTGTATTTGGATTTTAAAAATGTAAATGATAAGGTGCTACATATAAGTTAATTGCACGATTTATGAGCCCATGTTATCGGGGTAATGCATTGGCATGGACTGAGGATTGGTTAACCACACTGGCTGTTGGTGAGTCTTCACTTGGAGGACTATATACAATGTTAGCTCCCATATTTAATAAAGGATAAACCAACATCGGAGACCATTCAAAAAAGATTCACTTAGCTGCTTCGAGGACGAAAGGGTTGACCTATCAAGAATAGATAAGCAGGGTTGATCTTATGGAATCAAGATTCTGAGGAGCTTGACAGGATAGATGTTGACTAGATCTTCTAGCACCAGTGAAGTCTCAAACCAGGGGACATTACATAAGGGAACATTCATTTTAGAAAAAGTAAAGATTTTTTTCTCTCAGTGAATGGCTAGAATTTTCTCACCCAAACTTTTGTGAATGTTAAATGTGGGAGGGGAATGGTTGAGTTACTCTTCGGAGGGTTGTTCTGGATTGTTGGGCTGAAGGGCCTGTTTCCACACAGTAGGGAATCTATGATTCTATCTCAAATTATTTTAAAAGAGGGCAGATAGATTTTTGAAAGATTGAGCAGTTGAAGGCTATGCGGATCAAGCATAAAAGAGGTGTTGAGGTCTGGGTTGTCCCAGCCATGATCTGATAGAATGGGGGAACAAGCTGAAGGCGATGAATGCCCTACTCCTGCTCCGATTCCTTGTGGCTCCGTTTCATGTTTTTTGTCTCGAAAGAAGAGCGTGATACAATGTGCTTAAGGTCTCAGATGTGAAAATGGGGTGTTTATGTACTGATTCAGATGGCATTGATTCATCAATCACAGCTATACAGTCATGAGTAGGAAGGCAATTCCCTCCATGAATAAAGAAAATCTGCAGAGCTCACACAAAGGGAATTCTTACCCTCAGTAAACTCTCCCATCACATTACCCATCATATCAGCGAAAACAGGACACACTCCGCATGCTCTCGCCAACAAAGGGACTCCGGGTGATTGATGTCAGCACCGGACCAATAAAAGGACGGTGGGCGGAGCTGGAGGACCTAGCGGGAGGTTGGTCCTCCAACCAATCAAAGTGAATGAAGGGCGGAGCTAAACAACCATGTGATCACCCTCGCGCGCGGCGCAGAATCGCTGTAATGAATGCTCGGGAAGTTATGAAGAGAAAGGATACAGTAAGGAAATAAATAAACAGGGAAACGGGAGAACCTCTGCGCTGCTATGAGCGGAGAGCTATTACAAACAAATTGTGCATGTCGGAAAACACAAATTTGAACATCCCAGTCCCTTGTTTGCAGTAAATGAGGAATGGCCTCAGCGCAGCTGCAGGCCTGAGTGAGCGCCGCCAACTTTATTCGGGACAACGATTCACTGGAAACGTGCGAAGCCGCCATCTTTGTAGGGGGCAAGGTGCAGCCAGGCGCATGTGCAGCCTTTCTCTAGTATAGAGTCTTTGGGATCATAGCCGCCAATACTGCTCTGATTCACCTCTGGGATCCCTCATGGCCACTTTGTCAATATCTAGCTTCCTCAGTCTCGAACCATGGGTGTATTTTTGGTCTGTTTAGTACTGTATTATTACTTTTATAGACCGTTTGTAAATGAGTTTTTCACTGCGGCCCAGCCCCTGACCATGTGCTGCTCTATTATCAGATTACTTTTTTCTTGAATATTTTTGACAGTCAAGAATTCTTTTTTCCAATAAGCAAGTGTATTTTCCTTCCATTTCTGACTATGAAATGCTGCACCATTTTCATTCCCTGTAATCAATTTTGCACTCCCTGAAACATCAACTGTGTTTCTCCTTGCACAGAAACCAGTGATTAATGCCAAAGACCTGTTGCTTGTGGAGAGGGGGATGTTTGACTTTCTTGTACAGCTGCAGTTTGTGTGGTGAAGGTGCTCCTACAATGTGGTTGGGTAAGTGGCATTATAGATTATTCTTTACAGCAACAGTGATGATTTGAAAATAATGTCCAAATCAACAACAGTTTGTATTTTTATTATCATGCTTATAATTCCACAAAAATACTATTGAGAACTTTAGATATAAGGCCGGAGATGGAGCTATTAGGTCAGGTGACCAAAAGCATTGCCAAAAAGCAGGTTTTGAGGGATGTCTTAAAGGTGGACAGCAGACCTGTGAGGTTTTTGCTGCGAATTTCAGACCATACTGCTTCAGCAACTGTAGAAACAGCCACACAGGTGAAGTAATGAATTAACATATGGTTGGAGTCTCGAAGAAAATGAGTTGTCGGGGTCTCAAAGTGGATGTGGTGCCGGGAGCTAGGGATTATCACAGCCAGGAATTAAATCAAGTGTGAGAATTTGAAATTGAGGGATATTGGCCAGGTGCTGGCAGGTGAGACTAGATTGGGTTGGGGTATCTGGTCGGTATGGACGGGTTGGACCGAAGGGTCTTGTTTCCTTGCTGTACATCTTAATGGCTGTATGCTGTTGATTATAATTAGGAGCCTTTTGATGAATCAACAAGCAGAGTTTTAGACTTTCTTGAGATTACAGGGAGGTTGAATGTGGGAAGCTGGCCCTGAGTGTGTTTGGAAAATGAAGTCTGGAGATAACACAAGGTGGATGGAAATATATGAGCTGAGACAAGGGTGGAATTAGCTAGAAATAGTGGTCTTGGAGGGGGACTGAGTTATCACACTCACCTCGCTTCTGGGATTCAGCTGGTTGCCAGATTGTGAATCAGGGCGGTAACACCATCGGGAGCTGAGTGGCTCTGGTGGAGCCTAAAATGAGTGTCACTCAGCTGGCTGTTGCTGAGCAGCTGCTGCTTGGTAGCCCTGTTGATAACATCTTCCATCACTTTACTGCTGATCGAGTGTGGACTGATAGATGGAAATTGGCTGGGCTGGATTGCCCTGTGTTGTTGTGTTGAACATCCCTGGGCAATGTTCCACATTGTCGGTAGATGCCAGTGCTGGAGCGGTACATGGCTTGGTGGGTGTCAAGTTCTGGAGCACAAGCCATCAGTATTATTGCCAGAATATTGGCAGGGCCCTTAGCCTTTGCACTACTTAGCCATTTCTTGATGTTATTCAAACTGAATCGAACTGGCTTAAAACTCACATCTGTGATGTTAGAAACCACTGGAGAAGGCTGAGATGGATCATCCCACTTTGCACTTCTGGCTGAAGATTGCTGAAAATGCTGTCATCTTATCTGGTGCATGGATGTGTGAGGCCCCTCCATCAGTAAGGGTGGGGATATCTGCGATGCTTCCTCCAGTGAGTTGTTTAATTGTCCATCACTGTTCACAACTGGGTTTGGCAGAACTGCAGAGCTCCGATCTGTTCCATTGGATGTAGGATAACGTAGCTCTGTTGCTTGCGGCTGATGCTGTTTAATGCAGGTAGTTCTGTTTGATAGCTTCATCATGTTGGCACTTCATTTGTAAGTCTGCCTGGTGCTGCTCATGGCATGCCCTCCTTTACTGTCCATTGTGATGGGTGAGAGCGGGATTTACAAACCCATGAGATGACAGATTGTGCTGGAGTGCAGTTCTGCTGCTGTTGATGTCCCACAGTGCCTCAGAGATACCCAGTTTGAGATCCTACATCTCTTCGAAGTCTGTCCCATTTAGAACAGTGATAGTGCCACTCAACACAATGGAGGTTTTTCTCATCTTTAAGGCAAGACTTGTGTTTCCAAAAGGAATGAGTGATGGTCGCTCTTACCGATACGGTCATGGACAGATGTATCTGAAGCTGGTCAATTCATAACAATGAGATCAAGTATGTTTTTCCCTCTTGGTTCCCTCACCACCCTCTGCAGACTCAGTTGAGCAGCTATGTCCTTTAGGACCTGACCAGCTCAGTCAGTAATTCTGTTGCAGAGCTAGTCTCGATTGTGGACATTGAAATCCTGTACCCAGAGTACGTTTGACACCATTTTACTTCCTCAGTGCTTCTTCCAAATGTTGTTCAACATGAAGGAGAAGTGATTCATCAGCCAAAGGAGGACGGTACGTGGTAATCAGCAGGAGCCATGAGACTTCCTGGTGTCCGGAGTCAATGCTGAGTACTCCGAGGACAAATCCTCCCTGTCTGGACACCACTGTGCCACCACCTCTGCCTGGTCTGTCCTGCTGGTGGGACTGCACATATCCAGAGATTTCAGGAGAAAGTGAAGACTGCAGATGCTGGAGATCAGAGTCAAGAGTCTGGTGCTGGAAATGCACAGCAGGTCAGGGTAATGAAGGGCTTAAGCTCGAAGCGTCGATTCTACTTCTCCTTGGATGCTGCCTGACCTGTTGTGCTTTTTCATCACCACAATCTCAATATTTAGCGATGGTGATGGTGGTTTCTGGTCATTGTCTGTAAGGGTTGATTTCATGAGTATGAATATGTCAGGCTGTTCCTTGATTGGTCTGTGAGACAGCTCTGCAGCCTTTGGCACCAAAATCCAGATGTTAGTCTGGAGGACGTTGCACCATCGAGAGGGCTGATTCTGTGGTTGTATTTTATGGTGCCTTCTTAGATGACGAGTGGTCCATCCAGTTTCATTCCTTTGTTGAGACTTTGCAGTGATTAATACAGTGAGTAGCTGGCTGGGTCACTGTCAGGTTTCCAGGGTTTTTTCCGCCATTGACAATGATTCCATGGAGATCAGGAGATTCCTAATTCCAGTTATTTTTTCTTGAATTCAGATTCCACCATCTGCCAAGATGGGATTCTTACCAGGACTTCAGTCATTTGTTTTAATATTTTGGATAACATTTAAATACATTAGGTTTGTTCACTCGCTTTAAATATCACTTACCCAGGTTTTGTTTCTTTGTGAAACACTGTTCATCATCCTGTCTCCTCCATCCTTCTCTCCAACAGCAAGAGTTTGGAGCACATGGAGTTTCTCTGTCACTAAGACTGAGATAATCCGATCTGCTGCTTCCCTCCCTCCCACTAGCCCACTGAGTCAAACTGCCTCACATGGTGTTCCCGGTTTTTGTCCAAACCTACATCTTTCTCCAATCTCATCTCATGTCATGCCTTACCAGTGCTCATCTTGACCCTTTACCCTAATATCACTAAACCATAGACTTTCCAACTGTCTTTTCTCCTCCTCATCATCAGTCCCCCTCACCGATTGTTCTGTCTTTTCTGGTTATGTCCTTCTCTCCCATTCTGTGAAAAACTAACATTTGTCCTCACGGTTGTTGGAAAATCCTGCTCCATCTCCACTCTCCCTTTCCTTTCTGAATTCCTTGCATTTGGTGTCCATCATGGATCTATCCTTGGCCCCTCCTGTATCTCACCTACATACTGCCAGGAGGTGACATTGTGCAAAAGTACCATGTTGGGTTTCACATGTACACTGACGATGCGCAGCTCTCCCTCCCCATCATCCCTCTCCATTACTCCATTGTTACTCAGTTACCAAACTGCTTACCACATTCCCACTACTAGATTAGGTGCAGTTTCCTCCAATGAAACATTGTAATGGTTAAACCCGTTGCCTTACAAATTCCTTTCCCTTACTGCTGAGCCTCTCCCTCTCACTGGGAACTATGCAGGAGAACTAGACTCGCTGTTATATCTGACGCGAAGCTGACCTTCTGATTAGACATCTACACAATCCCGAACACCAGGAATTCCAATCTCTTAAACGTTGCTTGTCTCCTCCTCACCCCAGCTCCATTGCTACTGAAACCCCTTACTCGTGTCTGTGTTGCCTTAAACTTGACGAATCCAAAACAGAACCCTTGATTCTGTGACTGACTCAGAATCTGGTTTCAGACTCCCCTCTCAGTATTTACCCCCAGACACATCAGTATTGATTCTGTCAAATCCCTTAAGAATCTGGTGGTGCGGTCTGATTGTATGTAGTGGAAATGGCAGAGGATGATGTGTTGTATCTGGGCGCAAGGTAAGGCCTTGGGCGGGGTGGTGGGGGGGGGGGGGGGGGAGCGTGTTCTATCCTTGTTGCAGTTGGAGGTGTGGATTTCAAAGGCAGAGGTGCGGGATGTGGAGGAGATACATTGGATGGTATTGATCACATGGGAGGGGAAATTGCATTCCTTGAAATATGGGGCCATTTGATATGTTCTGGGTTCACTGGAATACTGCAGTAAGCATGAGACAGATGTTGGCCAGGGAAGAGGCTCGTGTGTTTAAAGTGGCAGGCAGCTGGAAGCTCGGGGGTCTGTTTTTGCAGCAGAACGTAAATCATTAGTCGCCATTTCCGCCACCTCCACTGAGATGCTGCCAGACACAGGTTCCTGTCCCGTCCATTAATAGCTATGCACCCTCCCAGCCAGATCGTAATCCATTCCTTTGTCTTTCCAAATGTTCCGGTCTCTCTTTGGGTTCTGTCCCTGCCTATTATTTACTATTTAACCCCTATCTCCTGCAGTACAAAGATCTGCAGGTTAGTTGAATTGGCCAAGCTAAATTTCCCATAATGTTCAGGGATGTGTAGGTTAGGTGCATTAGTTAGGAGAAATATACTGTAGTCGGGTAGGGGAATGGGTCTGGGTGGGATACCCTTCGGAGGGACGCTGTGGAAAGTTTGGGCCGAATGGCCTGTTTCCACACTGTCAAGATTCTAATTTTCCCAGCTCCCATCGGTTCTGAGGAAGGGCCACTGGACAGATTTCTGTTCCCAGATGCTGCCAGACCTGCTGAGCTTTCCCAGCACCTTCTGCTTGTTGTTCCTGATTGACACCATCCATGCACCTTCTAGGTTTGATTCAGACAGGGGGAGGATCCCACCACTGACCTCATAATGGGGTCCAGCTGATTGATGGCAGCTTCGGACAAATAGGAAAAGGTGGTGGGACTGGTGGACGAAGTGGAACCAGCTGGTCATCCAAACAATGGGAGTGAATGAGGGGCGTGGCGAGTGGGATGACACGTCACCAGTAACTCTGCCTGTGCAGTGCCACGTGACCTGGACGTTGGTGAATGTGGGAGACGCAAACAGGGAAGGGGAGAGTGGCCTTGGAGACGGAGATAATGAGTCACTTTGGACTGGGAAGTTTTAATTACACTCTGTGCCGTTCGTAAGTCTGAATTCGAAACTCTTAGTCCCGAGTTTGCAGCAGATGGGAAAATGGCTGCGGCCCTCAGGTGATAATAGGTCCTGGGATATGGCCGCCATCTTTATTGGGGGCAAGGTACAGTGAGGCCCCTTCCTAGGATGCCGGCGTGTGTACGATTTGACGAGAGGCATTTACACATCAAGCACATACCAAGAGAAAAGTATGTTTTTACTATTCTTCCTGCACTGACTGAGTTTTGTTTTGTTAATTCATTTCATAGGATATTAAATCAGAATAATTGAGGCTGGGATCTCAACGCAAGTTTTTGCAGTCAATGGAGTCATCAGGATCTGAACATCTTTGGCATTTAACTGTGGAAGGAGAAAGGTTTATCTGTTCTGTTTGCGGGAAAATATCTCCAATATTTTTGTTCAGCAGAATTCGTGGTTGGTTCACCCTTTGGGTATGTACTCTGTTCTAGTCCCTGCAGCTGAGGAAGGAGATATTGGCCTGAGAGGGCGCACATATTTATCCAAATTGCACCTCGTCTCTTTGTAAGAACTGTCAGATTTAGACCCAATCACCCACTTCATGATGTTAACCTGTAATCTCCTTATTATCAATTACCTGCAAACGTCTCATTACAACTCCTTTTGGAATCAAATTCTAGCACCTTTCCGGGCGGAATGTTCCAGATTCGAACAACTGTCCATTCATCCAGAAACTGCTGAAGTCCATGTAGACTCTGGAGTTACAAAAGGCTGAATTGAAAGATGAGTTGCTGTTCCTGAGCTCCCATTGAGATGCATTAGAACAGTACAGGAAGCTGAGGAAATTGTAGGTGTGAGCTGACAATGGAAATGAAAAGGCAGCACTAAGAGTGCTGCTTGGCTCAATGAGAGTGTTTTGGTGTTGAATGTAAACAGAGTGAGGTGAAACTGGGAGAAGATAAAGCTGAAACTCAGTTTTAGTTCAGCCCATTCAGAAATTCACATGATCCCAAAGGGAACAGCCAGTTTTTAAGTGATACCTGCGGAGTATTTCTTAACAGTTTTTAAAGTATAACATAACAGCTTAAGTAAAGATTAATGCTTTTGATTATAATGGAAATGTTTGTGTGAAGGAAGGTTGCTAGCTCATTTAAATTCTTTTAATGGGTGTAACTAGGTGAATGAAGAGAGACATTGAGACAGGAGCCCTCAGACCAGTGGTGTGCCACACTTGCACAATGTGGGAAATAAGGGAAGCTTCCAGTATCCCTGACGGCTATTTGTGCAGGAAGTGGGCCCACCTGCAGCTTTTCAGACCTGGAGCTGTGACTGGACTCACTGTGGAGCATCTGCGATACTGCGAATGTTATGGACAGCACGTTTAGTGAGTTAGTCACATTGCAGGTGAGGGCTACACCGGCAGAAAGAGAATGGGTAACCAACAGATCAAGAAAATAGACAGGAAGAGAGTGCAGGTTACCCCAGTGGTTATTCCCTTCTCAAACAGATACAGATATACCACTTGGGATTCTGTTGGGATGTTACGGGTGGGGTGGCCTCTCAGAGGAAATCAGCAACAGCCAGGGTCATGACACCACAGAAAGCTCTGCTGCACCAAACGGGAGGATAGAAAGTGGCAGGGATATAGTGACAGGGGATTCAATAGTTGGGGCACAGGCAGGCACTTCTGTGGCCACAGACATGAATTCAGGATGGTATGTTACCTCCCTGGTGCCAGGATTCGCGATAACTTGGATAGGCTATAGGACATTGTGGAGCTGGAGGATAAACAGCCCGTGGTGGTAGAATTGTCTCACTATGAAGACTACGTATTATGTAGATTCTCCACTGCTTCCCACTCCTATCTGCTTCGAAAAGAGAGAATCACAGAGAAACACTGAATAAAATGGGCGGCACGGTGGCACGGCTGCCTCACAGCGCCAGAGACCCCGGTTCGATTCCCGCCTCAGGCGACGGACTGTGTGGAGTTTGCACATTCTGCCTGTGTCCCCGGAGGGTTTCCTCTGGGTGCTCCGGTTTCCTCCCACAGTCCGAAAATGTGCTGTTTAGGTAAATTGGCCATGCTAAAATTGTCCGTAGTGTAAGGTGAAAGGGGTAAATGTAGGGGAAGGGGTCTGGGTGGATTGCGCTTCGGCAGGTCGTTGTGGACATTTTGGGCCGAAGGGCCTGTTGCCACACTGTAAGTAATCTAATCTAAAATGGGGTCAGAGTCTCTGGTATAAAGCTGTTGAACACAATGCCCCCATCTTATCCATATTGGTCATCAAGCACACATACCCGGTATGATCACCTGTTGATATTTGAATAGATGATACATGTTTAGTTAATTTTTTGATGAGGAAAATGAGCAGAGAGGTTTAGTAGGAAATTGTGGAGCTCAGGGTGCAGGAATCTGAGTTAAGAATGGGCTATCCTCAAGGCTGGAATTAGAGAAAGGCACTTAGCACAGAGGTTTGTGGGGCTCGAAATTACAAAGACAGGGAGGATTGTGAGAATGGATGATGTTACAGAGACAGATGTTTTGTGATACCAGAGATAGTGAGGGTTCTGAGGCTGGAGAGGAATTACAGAGATAAGGAAGAGTTGTGAAGCTGATGAGGTGACAGTGATAGGGAGAGTTGTGAGCATGGAGCAATTTACAGAGACACCGAGAGTTAGAGTCTTAAAGTTATACAGCATGGAAACAGACCCTGTGGTCTAACCAATCCATGTCAACTATAATTCCAAACTAAACGAACTGCACCTGCCTCCAAATATTTCCTATTTTTGAACTTTTGCAGATGTCTTTTAAAGATTGTAATTGTATGCACAACTACCATTTACCCTTGCAGTTCATTCCACAAATGTAGAAATACCCTAATATCTATTAGGATATCGAAACATATTTATAAAACATCCTAAAATCTATTTAAAACCTTTCTCATCTCTCCTCAAAATGTATGCACCCGAGTCTTGAATCCCCCTTTGACCCCCCAGCCATTCACCCTATCTACACTCTCCGTGATTTTATAAACCTACGGTCACCCCTCAACCCCCTACACTCCAGTGACAGAAGTCTCACCCTATTCAGCCTCTCCTTCAACACCATCCCTCTATTCATGGCAACATCCTGGGATATATCTTCTGAACTTTCTCCAATAACGTTCTTCCTATAACACGGGAACCAGAACTGGACGCAGTACTGCAGAAAAGGCCTCACCAGCATCCTGTAAAGCCTCAACATTACGTCCCAATTCCTGTACCCAAAGGTCTGAGCAATGAAGGTAGGTGTGCTAAACACCTTCGGAACCACCCTGTCTACATATGACACAAGACCTGAACCCCTCGGTCTGTTTGTTCTGTATCACTACTCAAGGCCTTACTTTTAATTAGTGAAATTAATTAATGAGGCCATAGGAGATGTTTATTTTATCAAAATGTAATATCTTACATTTATTCAAATTATACTCCATCTGCCCCTCTTCAGCCCATTCACCCAATTGATCAATATCCCTTTGTAATCATAAGTAATCTTTGTTACTGTCCAGTTTTACAGTTTTGATGTCACCCACAAACAAACCATACTTTGTATATTCTTACCCAAATCATCTACACGCATGGCAAACAAAAATGGACCCAGCACAGATTCCTGTAGAACACTACTGGTCACAGGCCTCCAGTCTGAAAAGCAACCCTCCACTATTACACTCTGTTCCTACCGTTAAACTAGTTTTGCATCCAGTTGGCAAGCTCTTCCTGAATCCCATGTGATCGAACTTTACAAATTGGTCTCCCATGAAGAACCTTGTCAAATACTTTACTAAAGTCCAAATAAACGATGTTTAACGCTCTTCCCTCATCGATCTTCTTGATTACGACCTTAAAAAGCTCGATCAAGTCTGTGAGACACTCCTTACGTCACCATGTTGACTGTCCCCAATCATTCCTTAACTCTCCAAATACATGTAAACGCTATCCTTCTGAATGACCTCCAACAGGTCACCCACCACTGAAGTCAGACTCTGAGGTCTCCAGTTCCGAGCCTTCTCCTCCTATCCCTTCACAAACAAAGATACAACATTAGCTACTCTCCAGTCATCAGGTAGCTCACCCGTAGTTATCGGTTGTAAAAATATTTCTCCATGGTCCCCACAATTTCCTCCCACCCAAACTGTTCCCGTCCTATCATTTCAGTCACTTGCCCTGTCTGATCAGCCAAGGAAAGGTCAGGTGTTGTTTGCTTTCCGATAGGAACATTTACATAATGATAAAGAACATTTTCTCGAACTCGTTCAACAAACTCTTTACCAACCAAACCTTTCACACTGTGGTAGTCCCAGTCAAGTTTGCAATATTAAATCACCTACTATTATCACCTTATTGTTCTGACTTTATATCTCAGATCTCTCTGTATGTTCCTTTCGTTCACTCTGATTATTGCAGCGTCTATAGTGCCATCCGACCAAGGTGATCATTTTTTAAATTTTGAAAACACGATTTTATTTTGAAAAAAGCTCTCCTCCGCGATTTAAAAATGAATCTCTTTTGTTTATTCACTCAGTTTATGAGGGCAGTTGAGAGTTAACTGCATTGCTGTGGGTCTGGAGTCACCTGTCGGTCAGACCAGGTGAGGGTGACAGTTTCTTTTCATAAAGGACATTACATAGAACATAGAACATAGAAGAATACAGCGCAGTACAGGCCCTTCGGCCCTCGATGTTGCGCCGATCCAAGCCCACCTAACCCTCACTAGCCCACTATCCTCCATATGCCTATCTAATGCCCGCTTAAATGCCCAAAATGAGGGAGAGTCCACCACTGCTACTGGCAGACCATTCCATGAACTCACGACTCGCTGAGTAAAGAACCTACCCCTAACATCTGTCCTATACCTACCACCCCTTAATTTAAAGCTATGCCCCCTTGTAATAGCTGACTCCATACGTGGAAAAAGATTCTCACTGTCGACCCTATCTAAACCCCTAATCATCTTTTCCACCTCTATCAAGTCACCCCTAAACCATCTTTTCTCCAATGAAAACAACCCCAAGTGACTCAGCCTTTCCTCATACGATCTTCCTGCCATACCAGGCAACATCCTGGTAAACCTCCTCTGCACCCGTTCCAGTGCCTCCACATCCTTCCTGTAGTATGGCGACCAAAACTGCACACAATAATCCAGATGTGGCCGCACCAGAGTCTTATACAACTGCAACATGACCTCTGGACTCCGGAACTCAATTCCTCTACCAATAAAAGCCAGTACGCCATATGCCTTCTTCACCGCACTATTGACCTGGGTGGAAACTTTCAAAGATCTGTGTACATGGACACCAAGATCCCTTTGCGAATCCACACTACCAAGTATAAGTGAACCAGATGGGTGTTTTCTAAGAATCGACAATAGTTTCATGGGCATTATTAGCCTTATCATTCTAGATTGTATTGAATTCATATGCCACCATCAACCATGTTGGGATTCTAACCCTAATCCTCAGAACATTACACATATTACTCGTCTAGCAAGAATACCATTAGGCCATTGCCTCCCTTTTTAACAGTGTTTTTTTAAAAAAAGTTCCATCATTCTACGTGTACAATTTGTGATAAAATACTGAAACGTCCATGTGTCAGCCTCTCCAAAAGGTCACTCAACATAAATCTGTTTGGGGGGAAATATTTCACCCTTTTTTTTTGTTTTTTTTTTATTTTACATTTTTGATATAAAAGAAACAAAAATGAATCCAAACGAAAATGAATCCAAATAAAAATCTTATGCCAAGGACATGTAATTTCTGAAGCTGGAGGGGGATTACAGATACACGGAGGGTTGTGAGGCTGGAGGGGGATTACAGAGACAGGGAGGGTGGTGAGACTGGAGGGGGATTACAGTGACAGGGAGGGTGGTGAGGCTGGAGGGGGATTACAGAGACAGGGAGGGTGGTGAGGCTGGAGGGGAATTACAGAGACAGGGAGGGTGGTGAGGCTGGAGGGGGATTACAGAGACAAGGAGGGTGGTGAGGCTGGAGTGGGATTATAGAGACAGGGAGGATGGTGAGGCTGGAGGGGGATTATAGAGACAGGGAGGATGGTGAGGCTGGAGGGGGATTATAGAGACAGGGAGGCTGGTGAGGATGGAGGGGGATTACACAGACGAGGAGGGTTGTGGGGCTAGAGGGGGATTGTTGTCCAAACATCACTGTGGTGTACATGGACTGCAGAATTTCAGGAAGACAGTCTACCACCACTTTCTCCAACACAAATAAAGGTGGGCAATAAATACTGGTCTGGACAGCAAAGACAACCCCCAGTAAATAAAATCAAGGACTGACCTCTCTGAGCTGACTGGCTGTGAAGTTATAAACCTCTCTGGAAATGGAGCGAGCAGAGAAGAGAAACAGTGACGTTTCACAGCTGCCCTTAGAGAGACCTCACCCTTGGAAGTACTCAGAGCCGGGGATCAGCTCAGTGAGTTTCAGTCTCTTCAAATATCAATCTTAGTCGGTTTTATTTTATTAAATCTACAATAGTGAGTAAGGTGAGGGTTTCTTTTTAATGTCTTACGGTCTCTTCATTAAATGTTTAAGATATAAAACGTAAGCATTAAGTTATTGTCTGGCAGTATTTTTCGAGAATTAAGACTGTGCCTTTGTCTTAGTCTGTAGGTTCTTAAGGCAGAGAGTTGCTCTGTTGTAGAGTGGCGTGCTGTTCCTGTCGGATGTGGGAGATTACGGAGAGTCTCCACGATCCTGATGATTGTCTGCAGGAAGTGTGATTGCAAATCCTATTGGATCGCATGGATTTGTGGAGGAGTGATTAAAGGCAGTGAGGAATTGACAGGAGCCTGGGGGTGTGATAAGGGGCAGTCTCAGGATTGCAGGATACTGCAAATACAGTCAGGTAGGTGGCTTACCTCCAGGAAAGCTAGGAGGAGAAGACACATACTGCAGGAGTCTCCTGTGGCTATCCCCATCTCAGACAAGTATACTGTTTGGAAAATGTAGGTGGTAATAGACTTTCAGGGGAATGTAACACTGATAGCCAAGTTACTGGTACTGAGACTGGCTTCTAACATAATGTGAGGTATATCCAGTTCCATACGATCGATAGTGATAGGGGACTCTCCATTCAGGGGTACAGTCTGCCGTTTCTGCAGCTGACTGTGAGACATCAGAATGGAGTGGTGTCTCCCTGGTGCCAGTGTCAAGGATGCCTCACAGAGGAAGCAGAATATTCTCAAAGAGGAAAATAACCAGTGGGAGATCATTGTACATTGGTACCAATTGCATAGGAAGGGGAAATCATGGGGTCCTGACGAGCAGGGAGACTTGCTAGTGCCACTCGGGAGGCATTAGACCAGTGCGGGAGTCGGGGTAATCCTAAAGAGATAGCGAGAAAAAAGGTATGTCTGAGGCTGGTACTGTTCGCATGTCAGACTGTTAAGGCAGGCAAGAGCATGCCACAGAATGAGTGGGACTGACCAGTTACACTGCACTTATTTCAATGCAAGAGACCTGACAGGTCAAACAGATGGGCCCAGGATATGGTTTTGAACAACATGGCCATGGAATATTATAGCAATTACAGAGGCATCACTCAGGGATGGATAGGACGAACAGCTTAATGTTCCAGGGTATAGATGCGATAGCAAGGATAGAAAGGGAGCAACAGAGCAGGGGGAGTGAGGTCTTTGATTAGGGATAATGTTACGGCTGGACTTCCGGAGGATATTCCTGGGAGTACATCCAGGCAGTTATTTGGGTGGTACTCAGAAATAAGGAAGGGGTGACCATCTTACTGGGATTGTATTATAGACCTTCTCCCAATAGTCAGCGGGGAATTGAGACACAATTTTACCAGGAGACCTCAGTTATCTGTAAGAATAATATAGTTGCAATGATAAGTGGTTTTAACTTTACCAACATGGCCTCGGAGTGCTGTAGGGTTAATGGCTTGGATGCAAAGGTATTTGTTCAGTGTGTACGAGAACATTTCAGATTCAGTTTGTAGGATGTACCTACTAGAGAAGGAACAAAACCTGACCTGTTTTCTTTATTCATTCACAGGATGAGGCTGTCACTGGCTCGGCCAGCATTTATTGCTGCGTTTACACAGAGGGCAGTTAAGAGTAAACCACAGTGTTATAGTTCTGAAGTCCCATGCAGACCAGACCAGGTAAGGATGGCGTTTTCCTTCCCTAAAGGTCGTGAGTGAACCAGATGGGTTTTCCAACAATTGACAATGGATTCCTTGTCGTCACTAGATTATTTTTTTTCCAGATATTTATTGAATTCACGTTCCACCATCTGCCGTGATGGGATTCAAACTCGGGTCCCCAGAACGTTATCTGGGTCTCTGGATTAACCGTATAGCGATAATTGCACTCCGTCATCACTGCCACTTAGGAAATGAGGCAGTGTGAGTGACTGAGTTATCAGTGGGGCAGCGCATCAGCACCAAAGATCCCACAGTATTGTGGCTCAGTAGTTAGCGCTACTTCCTCAGCACCAGGGACCTGGGTTTGATTCCAGCCTCAGGCGACTGCCTGTGTTCAAGTTGACACATTCTCCCCAGTGTCTGTGAGGGTTTCTTCCGGGTGTTCCAGTTTTCTCCCACAGTCCGAAGATGTGGAGGTTAGTTGGATGAACCATGTGAAATTTCCCATAGTGTCCAGATGCAGTATATGAGGTTTTGGGGTGTGCAGGCAAATCTCTGCCTGATGTGAAAAGATCCTTTTGAGGCCTTGGACAGAGGTCAGAGGGAGGTGTGGCCGCACGTTTTTCATTTCCCATGGCGGCAAGGGAGGGTCAAGGGTGTGGAGCATGGGTTGGTGGGAGGGTGTGGACCGAACATGGGAGGTGCAGAGGGAATGGTCTCTGCGGAACACAGATAGGGTTGGGGAGGGAAATATATCTCTGGTGGTGTGGTCTGACTTTAGATAGCAGAAATAACAGAGGTTAATGCGCTGTATCTGGAGATTAGTGGGGTGGAAGGTGAAGACCGCAGGGTTATATACTTTATTGTGGCTGGAGGGGTGGGATAAAGGTCGGAGGTGTGGGAAGTGGAGGGTATGTGTTGGAGAGCATTGTTGATCAAGTCGGAGGAAAATTACCGTCCGTGAAGTAGGCCTTCCTGGAATAGAATCCAAAGAGATTAAACAAATATATCACAGACGAAAGATTAACTGGACCAGAGAATAGGACCCCTTAAAGGTCAACAAAGCTGTCTATGGAACCACATGGGGTGCGAAAGATATTCAAATATTTCACCTCTTTTTTACTGGAGAAGTATATGGAAGCTCGAGAGTTTGGAGAAATAAACAGTGATAACTTGAAAAGTGTCCATGTTACAGAGGAGGTGGTACTGGATGTCTTAAATCGCATCAAGGTGGATAAAGCCCTGCAACCTGATCAGGTGTATCATGGAACTTTCTGGAAATCTAGGGAAGTGATTGTTGGGCCTCTCCTGAGGTATTTGTATCGTTGATAGCGACAGGTGAGGTGGTAAGGAGAGGCCATGGGACAAGAGAACAATGAGCCTGAAGTCAGTGGCAGGCAAGTTGTTGGAAGGGATTCTGAGGGACAGGATATCCAACTATTTGGAAAGGTAAGGAATGATCAGGAAGAGTCAATGTGGCTTTGTACATGCACAATTGTGTCTCACTAACTTGAGTGAGTGTTTTGAAGTGACAAAGAAAATTGATTATGCCAGGCGATGAATGTTGTTTATATGGACATTCAACAAGCTTCCACAAAGCAGACTGGTTCGCAGGGTTAGGTAACATGGAATGCAGGGAGAGCAAACCATTACAAAACTGCCTTGAAGGCTGGAGACAGAGGATGATGGAGGGTTGCTTTGCGGACTGGAGGCCTGTGAGCAGCAATGCGCTGCAAGAATGGATATTGGGCCCTTAAATAAATGACTTAAATGTGAATATATGAGGTATGGTCAGTAGATTTACAGAAGACACCAAAATTGGATGTGTAGTGGACAGTGAAGACGGTTAGTTCATATTAAAACAGGACCTTGATCAGATGGGCCATTGGAGCAAGGAATGGCAGACGGAGTTCAATTTAGATAAATGTGAGCTGTTGTATTTTGGAAAGGCAAATCAGGGCAGGACTTATACGCTTAATGGTAAAGTCCTGGGAAACATTGCTGAACAAAGAGACCTTGGAGTGCAGGTTCATAGTTCCTTGAAAGTCGAGTCACATGTCGGCAGGGGAGTGAATGCAGCATTTGGTACGCTCCCCGTTATTGCTCAATGCATTGAATGCAGCTGTTGTGACGTCATATTGTGGCTGTACAGGGCACTGATTAAGGCCCTTCTGGAATTCTGTTTTCAGTTCCAATCTCCCTGTTGTTGGAATAATGTTGAGAAACTTGAAAGGGTTCAGAAAACATTTGCAAGGAATTTGCCAGGGTTCGACAGTTTGAGCTATTGGGAAAGGCTGAATAGGCTGGGACTATTTTCCCTGGAGAGTTGGAGGCTGCGAGGTGATCTTATAAAATCATGAAGGGCATGGATAAGGTGAGCAGTCAGGGACTTTTTCCAAAGTTCGGTAGGTCCAGAACTAGAGGGTACAGGCTTAAGGTGAGAGGGAAAAGATTTAAAAGGGATCTAAGGGGTATCTTATTCATGTTGACGGCATTGCAAGTATGGAATGAACTGCCAGAGGAAGGGGTGGAGGCTAGTACAATTGCAGCATTTAAAAGGCATTTGATTGGGTACATGAAGAAGAAGGTTTTAGATGAATAAGGGTGAACCGCTGGCAAATGGGACTCCATTAACGCTTTCCGTTATTGGTCAATGCATTGAATACAGAAGCTGGGACATCATATTGTGGCTGGACAGGACATTGATTAAGCCACTTCTGGAATTCTGTTTTCAGTTTGAATTTCCCTGTTCTGGGAAGGATGTTGTGAAACTTGAAAAGGTTTGGACGAGATTTACAAAAACGTTGCCAGGATTGGAGGATTTGGGCTACAGGGAAAGGCTGAATAGGCTGGGGCTATTTTCTCTGGAGAGTCAAAGACTGAGAGGTGACTTCATGGAGATTTATAAAATCACGAGGGGTGTGAATAAGGTGAGCAGCCGGAGTCCTAATTCCTCAGGTTAGGTGGGTCCAAAACTAGAGCACATGGGTTGAAGTTGAGAGGGCAAAGATTTAAAAGGGATCTAAGTGGCAACATTTTCAAGCTGAGTGTGGTGTGTGTATGGGAGGAGCTACCAGATGAAGTAGTGGAGGCTGATAAAATCACAACATTTAAAAGGCTTCCAATTGGGTACATGAATAGGAAGGGTTTTGTTGGATGCAGGCCAATAGATGGTAAATGGGAATCCATTAGTTTAGGATTCCTTGTTGGCACGGACGAATTGGACTGAAGGTCTGTTTCTTTGATCTTAATAAATTAAGATATATTCCTCTATTGTGTGGAGAGCTAGCTGAAGCACAGATAATTATCCTTGGAGCTGAGAAAGTGAAGCAGTAATTTCGATCTGGTGCAGATTTGGTTCCAAGGTCTTGAATTTGCAGAGAGAGAGAGAAGAATTGTTAACACTTTCACAATCTTTCGTAACCACATTCAAGTAATTGGCAAATAATACAAGGTGAAAATGTGAACACTATTTTACTCAGAAAGTTCTGAGCATTTGGAACAGTCTGAAAGACACAGATTCAGCAGGTATTCTGAAACAGACTTGGAATTTTGCTTTTTAAGGAAAGATTTGGGGGGCTGTGGGCACATGGGAGGGGACTTGGGACAGACTTGCAGCATCTCCAGATGGAGAGAGTACAGCCCCAAATGGGCTGAATACCCCCCAGCCCCTGTGCTCTGTGATACTGCCCCATTCACTGTTCATGGTGAAGCTCATCCCAGGGCAGAGAGAGGGATTAGCCCTCCACTCTCATCACAATGGTGTCCGGCTGATTGACGGCAGCTACAGACCAATGGGAGGAGAGTCTGTGTGGTCCTGCAGCTAATGGGATTGAATGAGGGGTGTGGCCAGCAAGACAATACATGTCCATGAGCTGTGCAGGTGCAGTGTCACTGTTTGGGGTTGGGAGAGACAGCAGAGACTGGGACAGATGCTGTTGGACCTGAATTACAAAATCCCGGTAAATTAAAACCAAAAGAACTGCGGATGCTGTAAATCAGAAACAACAACGAGGAGGTTCTGGAAAAGCTCATCAGGTCTGGCAGTATCTGTGAAGAGAAATCAGAGTTAAAGTTTAAGATCCGGTGTCCCTTCCACAGAACAGATGTTACTGAGAAAAAAAGTCAGTTTATGTGCAGAAGATAGTGTGGGGGGAGGATAAAAGGAGTAAAGGATAGGTGGGGCTAGAGTGAGAGGAACAGTTGGATAAAGGATAACGATCTGGCTGGGGGAGGGTGACTAGTTGTTAATGGAGACTGTTAATGGCTAACCATAGGTAGTGTGTAATGGCAGGCTGTGAGAACAAGGACTGGTGTGTGGGGTAGGGGGCTACAACATGAGGTTGTTAACCTATGGTTAGCCACTAACTGTCTCCATTGTAAGCTGTTGCCCACATATATCACTCTACGATTGGAGGTGCCGAGGACACAAACCTTTGGAATATCCTCCCAAGCCCCCTCTGTCTGCCTTAAAGATGTATCTAAAAATCGTTCTCTTTAATCAACGTTTCCATCATTCGTGAAGCATTTTAGGAGATTTGTCAATGTGAAAGGCTCCATACAATGCAGGTAGTTGTTGTTATTGTCTGACATCAGGAGAAACAGGGATGAGCCCTCTCTCTCATACCTAATGAACAGCAGCAAAAGCAGGAAGCACTGAGCATGCTCCAGCCCACAACGGGCCTCAGATTATTGATGTCAGCGCAGTACCAATAAGAGTGGGGGAACGGGGGCTAGAGGTGCTAGTTGGTCCTTCAACCAATCGGAGTGAATGAGGGGCGGTGCAATACTCAACCACATGATAACCTTCACTGACAGCACAGTGTTATTGTTACCAAGGCATTGGAAATGTGTGAAGGTGAAGGGCAGGGGAAAGGAAAGACACATTGACCAGGAAGAGGAGGAAATTTGCATGGTATGGGATGAGAGGTTTTATAGAACTTAGTGCACATTGTAAAACACAAATTTCAAAATCCAAATTCTGCACCATTTTCCCTCCCTATAATGCATTTTGCACTCCCTGAAATATCAACTGTGTGTTTCTCCCTCCACAGATACCAGTGATCAATGCCAAAGCCCCATTGCCTGTGGAGAAGGTGATGTTTGACTTCGTTGTGCAGCTGCAATTCGTGTGGTGAAGGTGCTCCCATAATGTGGTTTGGTAAGAGCTGTTGTCGATTATTCACTCAGTAACATTGAAGAGTTAACAATGTATGTGCAAATCAACAACAGTTTGTTTTTTTTATCATGTTTATAAATCCACAGAAATATTATTGAGAACTTCTGACATAAGGCCACAGAAGGGGATATTAGGTCAGGTGATCAAAAGAATTGCCAAATAATCAGGTTTTCAGGAATACCTTAAAGGAGGAAAGCAGGTCTGAGGGCGTTAGGGTGGGAATTCCAGACCGTGTTGCCTTGGCAACAGTAGAAACAGCCAGACAGTTGAAGCAATGAATAAACTCATCGTTGAGTCTGAAAGAAAATGAGTTGTCGGGGTCTCACAGGTTGTGTGGTGCAGAGAGACAGGGATGTTCACAGCCAGGAATTACATCAAGGGTGAGAATTTTAAATTGTTGCTTGTTAATAGGAGCCTTTTGATGGATCAACAAGTTTTGGTACAAGTGAGCACTTGGGCAGGAGGGTTTTAGATACTCTTGAGATTACATGTAAGTTGAATATGGGAGACTGGCCAGGAGTGTTTGGATAATGAAGTCTGGAGATAACACAGGGATGGACGAGTATTTCGGTCAATGAGCTGAGACCTGGGTGGAGTTGGGTGATGTCACTTATGTAGAAATAGTGCTTTTGGAGTTGGGCTGCTCCTCCTCCTCATCACTCCCCCTCACCAAATCACATATTGTTCCTTGTTCTACCTGTCTGTCTTTTCTGGTTATGTCCTTCTCTCCCATTCTGCTACAAACTAATATTTGACCCCACCGTTGTTGGAAAACCTGCTCCATCCCGACTCTCCATTTCCTTTCTGATTTCCTTGTATTTGGTGTCCCTTAAGGATCTCGCCTTGGTCCCTCCTGTTTCGCACCTACACACTGCCAGGAGGTGACATCGTCCAAAAGCACCGTGTTAGGTTTCACATGTACACTGACAATGCCCAGATCTCCCTCCCCATCATCCCTCTCCATTACTCAGTTATCAAACTGCTCATCACACTCCCACTACGCGATTGGCTGCAATTTCCTACAACGGACCGTTGCAATGATTAAACCCATTGCCTTCCGTTGCTATTACAAATTACTTTCCCTTACTGCTGAGCCCCTCCCTCTCCCTGGGAACTATCTGAGGCAGAACCGCACTCTTCACAATATTGCTCTCATATCTGACCCCAAGGTGACCTTCTGATCAGGCATCTACACAATCACAAACACCAGAAATTCCAATCTCTTAAAATGTTGCTTATCTCCACCTCATTCCAGCTCCATTGCTAATGAAACCCCTGACCCGTGTCGGTGTTGCCTTAAACTTGACGAATCCAAAACAGAACCCATGATTCCGTGACTGACCCAGAATCTGGTTCCAGACTCCCTCATGATGGGAAACATCCTCCCAGTATTTACCCTGTCAAACTCCTTAAGTATCCTGCATGTAACAATGAGATCCCCTCTCATTCTTCGCAAATCCAGTGAGTAGAGTCACAACTTTTTCAGTCTTTTCTTAAAAAATAATCCCTGCAAACCAGGGATCATCCCAGTCAATTTTCTGTGAAATGCCTCTGATGAAATGACGTATTTCCTTAAATAAAAGGACTAAAACTTCTGTCATTTCTCCAGATGTGGTCTGACTCGCATTTTATAAAGTTACTCTCAGGTATATACTCCAAACAAATCCCTTTAAACTTGCACAGATGTTGTTGGAAATGCTCAGCAGGTCATGCAGCATCTGTGAAGGAAAATCAGTTAAAGTTTCTGGCCTGGTCAACCTTCCTCAGATACGTTAACTCTAATTTATTTTTGCACCTGCTGTTAGACCTGCTAAGCTTTTCCAGAAACTTCTGTTTCTCTTCCTGGTTTCCAGCATCTTCAGTTGTTTTGGTTTTCACATCCTTTAAACTTGCCATCTCTCCTCTAGAATTTGTCATTTCCACATTGCAAAAAAGATTCACATTTGTTTGGTCTCCCCTACCCTGGCAAAAAAGAAACCATGACTAGTCACCCTATCATTGCTCCTCATAATTTTATAAAGTTCGATAAAGCCACCTAAAATGTCCAGTGTTGCAGGGAAATAGCCTCAGCCTATTCAGCCTCTTCCTATGGTTCAAATGTTCCAATACTGGCACCACAAGGTAAAACTTTTCTGAACTCTTGCAAGTTTCCCAACATCTTTCCTGTAACAGGGAGACTGGAATTGAAAGCAGTCTGGGGATCCTCAATGCACTGCCCAATAACAGCTAGCATACAGCACACCATCTTCACCGACCTGTCTACCTTCAACCACACTTTCAAGGAACAATCAACCTACACTGCATGGTCTGTTTGTTTGTCAACACTTCCCAAGAACTTGCCATTAAGAGATTGAGTCCTATTCTGATAACATCTTTCTGAAATAATGGAGACCACAATTGAATGCAGTATTCTAACACTGGCCTCACCAATGCCCTACTCAGCCACAACGTGACCTCCTAACCCCTATACTCAGTGACAAAATCCCCACAGTGTGGAAGCAGGCCTTTCGGCCCATAAGACCATACCAACCATCCGAACAGTATTCCACCTAACTCTGTAACCTACCATTATCCAAAGCTAATCCATCTGAACTGCATGTCTTTGGAATTGTGGGAGGAAATTAAGAGCACCCAGAGGAAGCCCACGCAGACACACGGGGAGAATGTGCAAATACCACACAGACAGTGGAATCAAACCAGAGTCCATTTGTTGAACTGCACATTCCATTAAAGGTCAGTGTCCCAATTGCCACATTCAGCACCTGATCTCCCTGAAACTCCACTTTCCAGGAACTATGCAGTTGTTCGGAGCCCTTCAGAAGAAATTAAGGTGAGGAGGAGAAAACACGAACAGGGTTGAGTTGTAGATCTATAAAATAACTCTCCATCTTCCCCCTCTCTGTTCCCCCCGTCTCCCCCCACTCTGTCTGGTTCCCCCCCTCTGTCGGTCAGTCCTTTGTCGGCTCCCCCACCTCGTCGGTCGCCATCTGTCGGTCTGCCCCCCATCTTTTGCCCCCTCGGTCTGTCCCCCCTCTGTCAGTCGCCCCCCTGTCGGTCGCACACCCGTCTCTTTCCCCCCTCCATCGGTTGTCCCCCCTCAGTCTGTTCCCCCTCTTTGTCGGTCGCCCCCCCAACAGTCGGTCGGTCGCCCCCTCTGATCCCCCTGTCTGTTCCCCTCCTCTCTAATCCCGCTTTCTGTCCCCATCCATTTCTGTGCCTCTCCTCTCTATCCCCCCTCTCTGTCCCCACCCATTTCTGTCCCAACCCTCTCGATCCATCCACGCTCTCCTACCCTCCGCCCACCCCCTCTCTGCCTACCCTCCCCTCTCAGCCCCCTAGTTCTGTACTCCCCTCTCCGCAGGGAAAATATCTTGTCTATTTACCCTATCCATGCCCGTCCTGATTTTAAAAATCTCTTTCAGGTCACCATTCAGCCTCTGACGCTCCAGGGAAAACAGCCTATCCAACCCTGGCAACATCCTGTACTTCTTTTCTGACCCCCTTCAAGTTTGAGAATATCCATCTGATAGGAAGGAGACCAGAATTGCATGGAATATTACAAAAGTTGCCGCAATATGACCTCCCAACCGCTACACTCAATGCTCTGACCAAAAAAGGCAAGCAGACCAACTGCCGCCTTCACTATCCTATCTACTTGCTACTCTACTGTCAAGGAACTATGAACCTGCACTCCAAGGAATCTTTGTTTAGTAGCACTCCCCTGGAACTTACTATAAACTGTATAAGTCCTGCTAAAGTTTGCTTTTTCAAAATGCAGCAGCTTGCATTTTTCTGAACTGAACTCCTCAGCCCATTCACCCTTCTGATCCAGAACCCCTTGTACTCTGAGGTAATCTTTTTCACTGTCTGCTACACCTCCCATTTTGGTATCATCTGCAAACTTACTAACAATACCTCTTATGTTCACATCCAAATCATGGATATAAATGATGAAAAGTAGTGGATCCAGTACCGATTCTTGTGACACTCCACTGGTCACAGGCCTCCAGCCTGAAAAACAACCTCAGCCTTCTACCTTCGAGTCAGTTCTGTACTCCATGCGATCTAATCTTGCTGACCAGTCTCCCATGAGGAACCTTGTCAAACACGTTACTGAAGTCATGTAGATCATGTCCATGCTCTGACCTCAGCAATCCTCTTTTTTACTTCTTCAAAAAAACTGAGTCAAATTCATGAGACATGATTTCCCATGCACAAAGTTGTTATTAGAATCCAGGATTTAACTCTGTACATTGGGGTCTGCGTTGCCTAGTTATAGGTGATAATATTCTGGATGAAGTTCAAGTACACCAGCATTTTGTCAGTGACTGTATATTGAGTCTTGTTAATGTCACCAACACAGTTGAGTTCCTTTTGAAAGGCAATCCCCGTATCCCTTCCCCACCAGGAAATAGTGGCAGTGTCCTTACCTCTGGACCAGGAGGATCAGGCTCAGAGATGAGGAACAGCATCTTTGAAGAGGCTGATTAGTAAACCTGCCCAAGCCACCAGGCCATGCTGTCTCCCAGCTGTCCCTGCCTGAGCCTCCAAACAGAACCTTCCTGTAGTTTCTCTCCTGTCAGACTCTCCCATTGCTCAGTTTGTCCAGGATTCCCTCCTGCTGCTGCACTGCTCCTGTCGCTCACTTACCTTTCCATTCCCCAGTGAGCTCCACCTTCATTCATTGTTTACAATCTCATTACCACAGTTATCCAGCTCCGCCCCTTCCCGTCTACAGAGTCTGCTCAGTGGTTAGCACTGCTGCCTCACAGCACCAGGTACCCAGTTTCGATTCCAGCCAAACCCAGAGTTTGTGCATTCTCCCCGTGTCTGAGCGGGTTTCCTCCGGGTGCTCCGGTTTCCTCCCCCAATCCAAAGATGGGCAGGACAGGTGAATTGGCCATTATAAATTGTCCATAATATTAGTTATATTAGTCAGGGGTAAATATAGGGTCGGGGAATGGGTCTGTGTAAGTTACTGTTTGGAGGGTCATTATGGACTTGTTTGGCCGAAGGGCCAGTTTCCATCCTGGAGGGATTTTGATATATTGGGCAGCAGCTGCTGTCAATCAACTAGGCTCCTGTATGATCGGGAGCACGTGCTGTAGGAGAGGAGACCAGTGTATGGGCACAGTGCTGGCCAATTGTGGAGTATGCACAGTGCCTGGGAAGGAGGCTGTGAATGTGAGGGATTAATTTGTCATGGGCATCTTCCTCCCTCTGGGAGCAGGACCCAGGGGAATGGCCCGTTCCCTGCCCCCCTGACATGTGATCAGACTATCAGTGGTGCAGCATTTTTCAGAAAGTTATCAGAATCTTTTGTGAAGATTCAGGGTTTTTATGGAAAGCGATAAGGACGGGCCTGCAATTAGAGTTCTAATTTGGTTTATTTTAGTAAGACGGGATTTGGCCAGAGTGTGCAGGAAGCAGTGTATGCAGGATGGTTGTCATGAGAGGATTCACCAACAACCCCCCCCCCCCCCCACACCCTGGTGGACTCAGAGTCAGACTCATTGATTTGGTTCTTAGTCCGCAGACAAGAGCTAGGAAACTGAATTCAAAGAGAGGAGAGAGAGTGTGAGAACTGGGCGTGGAGGAAAGGAGTGAGGAGATTGATTTGGATTTCAGTTCACAGAAGAAATAAATTGTTTGACTGAGAGTTAAAACTTTGGGGAACAAGAAACTACAATTTAATACTATAATTGTCTTATAAAGATCCATCCTGTATTAACGTGGTGAGTTGTTTTCTCAGTTGTAGGGCACTGAAAGGGTGGATTTGTGGATGAGATTTTCAAATTGAACTTCATGTTCAGATCTGATAGTTACTTGATCCGTGCCGATCTGAATATCATTGGCTTTTTCATGTGGAAGGAAAGGTGTGTATTCTGTCCGTGGACGAATATTTCAAATGTCAGTGTGACTGGAAACATTACTGAGGTACAGCCAAGTCCATGTTCGTGTGGTGAGTGTGGAGAAAGAGTTCATTTGTTTTTGAAAGTCTGAAAAGTCATGGCACATTTCCCAGGAACAAGTAAGCCACAGCTTTGCTTTGCAGAAGGACAAGTCTTTAATTAACCATGCAACCAGAAAGACACAAGGATACCTGAACTATGGGAAACACTATGAAAACGGTATTGTTATAAATGAATTCATTCTCGATCATGGGTTGTAATTCATTGGCGTTGTCACGTCGGTTCCAGCACCATGTGGAAATATTGGAAATATGAAGAATGCAGTGTAGGTTTCAGTTATTAAACTGTAAAAAGTGCAGAACAATTTACAAGGATGTTGCCAGGGCTCAGGGGTCTGAGTTATAGGAAGAGGTTGGACAAGCGAGGATTTTTTTGTTTAGAGCAGAGGAAACTGAGGGGGTACTTTTCTAGAAGTGTATAAGACCATGAGAGGCATGGGTAAGGTGAATGCACTCAGTCTTTTTTCCAGGGAATCAAAGACTGGATGGCATCAGTTGAAGGTTAGAGGGGAACTAATAAAAGAGAAGTTGAGGGGCAACTGTTTTACACAGAGGGTGGTATGTATATGGAATGAGCTGCCAGTGGAAGTTGTTGAGGTGGGTACACTCACAACAGTTAAAAGACATTTGGACAAATACATGGATAGGAAAGGGTCAGAAGCAAATGGGCCAAGTGCAGGGAAATGGGGTTAGTGTGGATGGACATTCTGGTCAGTATGGGCCAGTTTGGGCCAAAGGGCCTGTCTCTGCTGCAGGATGCTATAACTTTAAGTGCTTCTGCTATTTCTCCCACTAACTCTGTTGGTATCCTGGGATGTGTTCCATCAGGGCAATGAGACTTGTCTACCTTTAGCTCGATTAGCTTGCCCAGCTCTAACTCTTTCACGATAATGGTTATTTCTAGGACCTCACCTTCATCAGTCTCCTTCTCAATTACTGGCATGTTCTTCGTAACCTCCACTGTGAAGACTGATTGCTGTATACTCATATTCCTGAACCCTGCTGGATAGGAATAACTAGGCACAGAACTCTGAGAGGTCTTCTTTGAGTCTTTATTGATGAAATATGGCAGTTACCTGGATAGTGTGCATGCAGAACACCTCCAGGCAGCATCAGGTAACTCCCCGCCTGTCCGATGTAAAGCTCCCATTCTTATACCTTTGTAGTTTGCGACTTTGAATAGAGACTGTCTCTCAGTATTATCTCCATGGCAACGGCAGTTAGAAAGTCGAGTTCAGTTTAGCACTTTGTGGTTAAAACGCACACCCCTCCCCCACGCCCCTGTGGCTCCCTCAAGTATTTGACAGACGCTTCAGTTTCAGTAGGGTATCTATCAGGATTCTGATGTGGAGGAGCCGGTGTTGCGGTGGGGTGGACAAACTTATTAATCACACAACACCAGGTTATAGTCCAACAGGTTTATTTGGAAATACAAGCTTTGGAGTGTGCTGTGAGTTTTAACTTGATCAGGATTATCTCTATGGTAATAGTTAAGTGCTTCAACAATTACAGAGGCCATATGTTCCCCACACAGTAAGTTCCCCTCTCGCAGTGTAAACAGCTATTCCGGCCCTGGGGATAACTACTCATCACTTTTCTCCTCCAATCCCATCTAGCTTTCTGTTGATCTTTAAAGTTTTTCTAATCTCCTAGTGTCTCCATGGTCTTTGCCAATTTGTATGCATTCTATTTCAATTTGATAGACTCCCTTATTTCTTTAGCCACTCATGGCAGATTACTCCTTTTCCTTCAGTCCTTCCTTTTCACTGATATATACTTTTGCTGAGCACTTCGAAAAATTGCTTTGGTATTCCCCCACTGTCCGTCAACTTTCCCACGGTAAAGCCTTTGCTTCCAGTTTACATTAGCCAACTCCTGCCTCATCCTATTGTAGTCTCCGTTGTTTAAGCACAGGATCTTGGGATTGGATCGAATCTTCCAGCTTTCCAGCTGTGTTCTAAATTCAACCAGATTTATCAGAAGTCTTTTATCAGATTACGAGGTGAGGCGATGTTTCCTGGGTGTTTTGCGTTTCATTGTCAATGACCTTGGCTCTGTAGTAAATTATAGGATAGATATTCACAACAGAGTATTCTGGACGGTGTCGATGTACTGCACAGTCTAAAACCATAAATTACTGTCTCCCCTCAGTTTAAAATTGCAAAATCATTATCTCCTATATGCCTCCTCACTACCTAAGTTTGGAACGCTAATCCACCTGACTATCCTGCATTTTTCAAAATCTCCTTTGGTGAAGTTGGTGATTTTTGGATTCAGCTTTCCAGTTATTACCGTAAGAAGATAAGCACTGGGCACAGGAGAGGCAATGCAGCCCTTCGAACCAGCTCCATCATTTAATACCAAGATGATTGAGCTCACCTCGGTTTCAGGAGGATTATCCCACCTGTTCTCTCTCACCCTTCATCTCATTGCAAAATAAACATCTGCATCTCTTCATTAAATCTGCTCATTGTCCTGGCAACCACCGTATTTTGTATAGGGAATTCCACAGATTCATAACACATTGAGACCAGTACTTTCTTCTTCATGAGAATATAATAGAGTTCCTATAGTGCAGAAACTGGGTATTCATCCAACGAGTCCACACCAACCTATGATGAGCATCCCATTCAGACCCACCCTATCCCTGTAACCCTGCATTTCCCATGGCTAATGGCCTAACCGGCACATAGATGGACGCTGTGGGCAATTTAGCATAGGCAATTCACCTAACCTACACATCCTTGGACTGTGGGAGGAAGCTTGAGCACCCTAGGAAACCCACGCAGACATGCTGAGAACGTGTAAACCCCACACAGTCGCCTCTGGCTGAAATAAAATCCGAGTCCCTGACGCTGTGAGGCAGCAGTGCTAGCCACTGAGCTACATCTGCTTAATATCTGTTACCCCTTATTAACCTCCCCACCCCGCAATTGGCTGAATCTATGTTCCTTACGTCAGAAATCAGGTTGTGGAAGCCGATGTCTCAGTAAAATCCAGTGCCTGAATGGGGATCCTATACACAACACCCTCCAGCCCTCACCTTTCATTCACTATCCAGAAACATGTCTTCAGTGGCTTCATGGGGGCTACAACTCCCACAATCCCTGAGGCAGCGACCACGCATGTGCGGGGAAGCCCAGCACTGCACATGTACAGAATATGGGCGGCTTTTGGAGCATGTGCTTTGGGGTAATTAGCGGAAAGCATTTGACATTGTGATTGGCTGGTGGAGGAACGTATCAGCTTGTAGTATTGACGGTTTGGGGGGTTCAAAGTGTCACCACACCCTCATGGACCCAAGTTCCATCCCCAACTTGTCATAATGCTGGGAGTCGACCAATGGGAAACAAAGAAGGATCTGACCCATTCTTCCAGACTGAAGGTTTCTCTTCTGTGCACGATCTGCTACCACCCTTTCTGTTTCCTTTAGATTTATTCTGCTGTTGCATTATTGACTTGCAGTAACTGAAGGGAAATGGAGTAAACCCAGAAAGGGTGCAGAGTCTGACCAGGACGGGAAGTGGTGGCATGGATCTGTTTATGAGGAACTCCATGAGAATGGGGTCGGGTAGATTAGGGACAGCAGAGGCAGAATGGTGGGAGAGAGTAAGTGGGCTAGAGCGTTACAGCTTTGGCAAAAGAAAGGGAAAAAAGATATTCCAGAGAAGCTAGAATTGTCTGCTCTGAATTTCTATTCTGTACAAATTCGTTTATTCAGGGTGCTAGATGGTGAAGATTTGCAGACTGAAATCTCAAACTCATGTGCAGATCGTGATTATGTTAACCAGCATTTGAAGAACAAAAGATGGAGAATAACTTGGCCAAAATCCAGCAACACTCTCCCTCCCAGCATTGTTGGTCTTTCTGCGCCAAATCGACTGTGAATGGTTCAAGACAGCAGCTCACTACCATCTTCTCAAGGGTAACGAGAGATGGGGAATAAATGCTGGCTAAGCCAGTGATGCCCATATCCTGGAAACGGTTTCTATCTTTCGTTGCTGAAACCCCGTTGATGTTACTGCAGGATGATAAGGGACACTGAGTGCGTTCTCAAGGAGGCAGAACCATCACATTACCCCTGCCTACACCTACACAGTAACACAACAACGCCACTGGAACAAAAGGCAGTGAAGCCAAAGGAGGGCTCAGATCTCGTTCTTTGAGATAAAGTCATAAAAGGGATTGGAACACAGCAGAACAGGAGACTGAGCTGGATGGTCAGCTGTTTCCCATTGAATGCTGGAGCAGGATTGAAAGGCCGAATGGCCTCCTGCTGCTATCTCCCAGGTATGTATATAGCCATGGAGCCCGGGTAGGAAGAAGTAGGCAGGGCAGGGATTCTGCAGGCGAATGCACTTCCACATCAGTTTTCAGTGAGGGACGGTTTGATGGATTTTATTTAACATTTGTCTTTAACACAAGGTTTGTGAATTTGGTTTTAAAATATTGTAGCTATTTCTTCCACAATAAATAAAATTAAAAGTAAAGGAATGAAACTATCTGAATATAACCCTTTTTAAAATTTTAAACGCCCTGTAAAACAAATCCTGTCTATTCCCGGGCACCATCACTTTCTGGTTACTCAAGCTCCAGGGAAATAGTCCCTCCCTGTCTGAACCTTTGGTTTGATTTAACTGCTTTTCAGTTCTCATTCTGTGAGCTGTGAAGCGTTCTTTATTCGCCATTTCTCCTAGCCAGAAGTATTATCACACACAGCTCAGCAACCTTCCCACCATCGACATCATCATTACACCATTTTGGTTCACATATAATCACCAGCAGTAAACCACCCGTGTAACCAATTGAATATTTATAAACAACGCCCTTACAGGCAAAGCAAACCATTACAAATGAAAAAGTGGGAAGGGACCAAATCAAAGTAGAGTTGGGGGGTGAGGAGGCAGAGATGGAGATAAAGCACTGCATCCACTGCGGTGCCCACCTCTATCTAAAGGCATCGAGAGAATTGGTACACACCACATGCTCCTTCTCCAAGGACACCCTGTTGTGTCGCCTTTATCCTCAATCATAGAATAGAATCCCGACTGTGTGGAAGGAGAGCATTGGCCCATCAAACCCCACCAACTATCCAAAGAGCATCCCATCTGGAGCACTCCACCCCTGTAACACTGCATTCCCCATGGATGATCCACCGAGTCTGCACAATCCTGGACCCTGTGGACAATTTAGCATGACTGATCCACCTAACCCACAAATCTTTGGACTGTGGGAGGAAACCAGAGCACAAGGAGTGGACCCACACTATCCTGGGGAGAATGTGCAAACTCCACACAGGCTGTTGACCAAGGCTGAACTCCAACCTTGTACCTGGTGCTGTGAAGCAGCAGTGCTATAGAGCAATTCAAATCAAAACTGACGACCCCTGCTCATTGCTGTTTGTGGAGACTTATTGCCCAGAGAGACATTCTGAGATTCAGAAAGAGACAATATGAATTCAGTCAACTCCTGCCGAGTTAATGTGATTAACAGCAACATCAATACTCCAACAGTGCCATCAGACCTCGTACCTACTCTATCATTTACGATTTTTAACCCGTGGGAAGTTTGTTACCAGCTTCGATGACAGCCATAATGCTCTGACCACTTTGACGGAGCCAGTGCAAGTCAGTTCTAATAGTTATCAATAGATTGAATCTAAACAGGATGCCCCACAACAGGAAGTGCTCTGACACTCAATGCACGTAAGTCAAGGTCATTTTCCTAAAACCACTCACGTCTGGAAATACCATTGTAGGTATTTTATACAGGAACCTTTCCGTCTCAATTTCCTGTTCCAAACAATGAAGCAGCCAGTAACCTGCACCAGTGAATTGAATTCTAACAGCAGCATTGCCAAGGCAGGAGAGATTGAGGAGCTTGAAGCTGTCTTCTCTGGAGTATCTAAACATGAAATACTTCAAAGGAACAAAAATCTTCAAGAGCTCGAGAGGATAGGTACAGGAAGGATGTGCTCCCTGGCTGGTGTGCCGGGAATGAAATAAGCACTAACTACGGTATCTTTACCCAGCATCCCCTTTAGCTGCATCAATGTTGAAGATTTATTTGCTGCTCTAATTCCACTCTCTTGATCACTCCCATTTTAACTGCTGTAATGTTGATGACTGTGCAAATGTATTAAATTTAATTTAATCCATCCCAAAGCCCCTCTGTACCTGTGTTCAGTGAGACACTCATTCAATCTGACCTCTTTGCAAACCCTGCTCTGATATTTCCTTTGAGGGCTCAGAATTAATTATTCACAGAATTGTTACTGTACAAAAGGAGGCTGATTGGCTCATCAGCTCTCCAAAGGAACACCTCACTGAATGCCATTGTTCTCCCTTTACCCCATAAACCTTCCCATTCGTCCATTTCCCATAACACCGGCAAGTTCATAACTAACCACAGTGATTGGATTTGTTTTATTTGTTCATGGGTTCACGGCATCACTTGCTGGGGCAGCAATTGTCATCCATTCTAACTGCCAAGGAGATGGTTCAGAGTCAACCACATTATCAGGGTCTGGATTCACATGTCGGCTGGACCAGATCAGAATTAACAGTTTCCCAGACCCAATGACATGAAGAATTGATTTCTGGTCTATTATCCTATTTCAGAAATAATAATGAATAATGTTTGCAGTTGAATGAAAAGTGAAAGACCAAAATGTGTTTTATTCTGATTGAGCACATCCTCCTGTTTTCTCAGTTGTTATTGACAGTCTCATTTTCCTTGCACCAGAACCTGTTCCAGTGTTACAGAAAAGGCAGAATGGTCAGCTGCAGCTGGTCACCTGACCGGTCACTGGCCCCAAAGGTTCACTCTCCACAGATGCTGACAGACCTCCTGAAAATTTCCAGCAATATTTGGTTTTGTTTCCGATTTCCCAGCATTTGCAGATGGATAGTTTTTCAATATTCATCTTGTGTGTTGCAGAGGAGTTTATTGATGAGTTTGGAGAGTTTTGAAAATTGCAAGTTAGGCCACAAATTAGCCATGATCTATTTAATGGCAGAGCAGGGTTGAAGGGCTGAATGGCCTCCTCCTGTTCCAATGAAAGTTGTCCATCTGCAGCTTGTGGCAACATTTTCCTCTCACTGTTCACTTCACATCCACGTAGAACACACTGTTACTGACTGAACAAACCTCCTGTGTTTGAACCAAACATGCTAATGTTCAGTGACTCCCTCTCCTGCCACCAGGGTTTAACTCTCATTATGGAAAATGCTGTCTCGTATTACTGCGGGAGTGCCTACAAAGGACTCAGCCTGGAGTCTGTATCCCCAGGATCCACAAACCCCGTTTATTTCCTTCTTCCTATTTCATTCTGGCTGTTGAACTCTCGGTTTCAATCCAATCTCCTGTCATGCTCTTCAACATGTCCATGTGGGTGGACTAGAGGCAACTGGGATTTAATGAAGGGAAGTGGGGATTAGGCGGAAGCACGAGGAGAGGTGACAGCAAAGACAGTTCTCATTGTAACGGTAGAGTTTCTCAGTGGCCCAGTGAGTGGTGAGGCACCTGAGTTTATGCGGGGAGACAGATTCAGTCAGAGATTTGGGAAAGCACACAGACACTGACTGACCTGTCCATCTGATTGTTAACTCAGACAAAAAGACAGAAAGAAAGAGGCACATTTAGATAGCACCTTTGATGACCTGGGGCAATGAAACATGCTTCAAACCCAATGATTTCAACCTCAAATCTCAGAAAATACATACACAAAGCTTCCTACTTGTACCAGGTTATCTCTACACCGTCCTTTTTTCTTGAGAAGAGAGTTTTAGGCTGTGTAGCCATTCCTGGTGATTATAACCTCTGTGTCCTGGTAAGATTTATGAATGAACCTTTATTTTCCTGTTCCCTGTGAGCGACAGCAGCAGCAGAAACAGGTCCTGACCTGTGCGGGTTTTGGTTGGAGTATTTGTGTTTACAAATTCATTCTCACCCTCACGTATAGTGTGAAATTGCTGTAACACAGAAGGGAAGGAGTGAGGGAGCACCCACAGAAACACACAGGCAGCATGTGTACCTGAGCTGAATGAACCTGGCATGAGGAAAACGTGTCGACAATCACAACTAGTTAGAATCACAGAATCCCTGAGGCGCACAAAGAAACTATTTGGTCCATCGAGTCTGCAATGACCCTACCTCCATAACCCCACATTTACCATGGTTAGCCCAACCCAACTAACCTACACACTACAGGCCATATTATCACGGCCAATCCAGCGAACTTGCACATCGGTGGGAGGGTCTTAGATTATGTCGAAGGGCTCAGAATTGTGGATGAAGGCTCACAAATACTTGACTCTGACACAAATGCTCTTTTATTTCCAAAATAAAATCTGGGGGAAACTGCAACCGGAAAGATTTCCGATTATCTCATGAGGAAGATTATTCAATACTCGTGCCATTGACCCAGGGGACGCAGTGAAAGTTACAGAGGTCTGGGAACCATCAGAAATGTAACAGGTTGTGAGCAAGGTTGGGGTGAGACAAGGACAAAAAGACAGTCTGTCACTCGGGGGAAGGCAGGAGACCAGAACGCAGTCACAATATCAAGGGCTGAGACTATATCCTGTTGCGATTTCAATCCATTAAATACAGTGGTGTGGTTCGCTACTTCAGGATACTCTTTCGTGGTGGATTTACTGAGGGAGGTATAATCAATAGTGAGGTGGGATGAGCCATCTGGATTCAGTGAATTAGTCTGGGATACTGTCGGTCTGACTATTCCCTGTTTCTCTCAATCTGTTACTGTCACAAATATTGCCTCCTCAGCCCCAGCTTTAATGGGACTCGGTTTGTGTGGGGAGTGAGAGGGCCCTCGACCTTTACAGGATCCATAGATAATAACCCACATTCCTGTTTGAGTTACCCACACTGCTGTTTGGGTCCTAGCTATAACTCCCCAAATTCTCTGACTGTTCCAGTCTCCCTGCAAGGTAACTACTGTGGAAATGTCGCCTCTCCTTTGCTTCCTGTCACGGGCCTGACCAGGTTATTCCCATATTACAGTTCGGGTCTCTACAGAAATAGTTGGTCCTAACTGTTCTAAACTGGCAACTCCCAGAATGGTCCTTTCCTCAGTTTCCATCTCCCATATCTGAATATATTTTTCCATATCCATGATCTGCGTCGGGAGAAGTTTATTTCATCCAACTTCCTCGATTCCCTCTCCCTCTGTACTTATTAATACAGCAAACACAGCATCAATGAATATTCGTGGGCTATGAATGGTAAACGTACAGACCTGTATATATGAATGAGTACTCGATCTCTGTATGCAAAGGAATGGAATGTTTATGTATGTATGGCATGACCAATTGTACAGATCATCAAAACATTTATATGAATAATGTATACTTTTGAAATAAAAAAAGAGAGATCTTGGAGTCCATGTACATAGATCCCTGAAAGTTGCCTTCCAGGTTGATAATGCTGTTAAAAGGCATACAGTGTGTTCGGTTCTTTTGGTAGGAATTGAGTTCCGCAGCCGTCAGGTCATGCTGCAACTATGCAAATTGCTGATGTGGCCACACTTGGGGTATTGTGCACAGGTCTCGTCGCCACATCACAGGAAAGATGTGGAAGCATTGGAAAAGGTGCAGAGGAGATTGACCAGGATGTTGCCTGGTCTGGAGAGAAGGTCTTATGAGGAAAAGCTTTTTTTTTAGATTAGATTACTTTCAGTGTGTAAACAGGCCCTTCAGCCCAACAAGTCCACCCCGCCCCGCCGAAGCGCAACCCACCCATACCCCTACATTTACCCCTCACCTAACACTACGGGCAATTTAGCATGGCCAATTCACCTAACCTGCACTTCTTTGGACTGTGGGAGGAAACCGGAGCACCCGGAGGAAACCCACGCAGACACGGAGAGATTCTTCAGGAAGGGCTTATGCCCGAAACGTCGATTCTCCTATTCCCTGGATGCTGCCTGACCTGCTGCGCTTTTCCAGCAACACATTTTCAGCTACGTGCCAATGTAGTCAACTAAGCAACAATAGAGAGATTTAATCAATCTTTGGATAAGAATGATGATGGGACAGTGGAGGGAGATGGGCTCAGATTAGTTCACAGGTAGGTACAACATTGAGGGCTGAAAGGCCTGTTCACTGCTGTATTGTTTTATGTTCTATGTTTTGCGTTCTCTCTCATCCCATTTGCCAATACATGGCTCATATCCTTATAAACCCTTATTATTCATATACCCATCCACATGCCTTTTAATTTCTGTAATTGTGCTAGCCTCCACCATTTCCTCTGGCAGATCATTCCATACACGCACTACCCTCTGCGAGAAAAAGTTGCCTCTTCGGTCCCTTTTATGACTCTCCTGTCTTACCCTGAACCTGTGCCCTCTAGGTCTGGACTCCCACTCCCCCAACCCCCCCCACCCCTTGTCTGTTTATCCTCCCATGCCACTCATAATTTTAGAAACCTCTATAAGCCCTCACGTCTGTTGTCTGGAAGGTGTAAGAGAGGATTCTGAGGGATAGGATTTATGACCATCTGGAAGAGCATGATTTGATTAAACGCAGTCAGCACGGCTCTGTGAGGGGCAAGTCATGCCTCACAACCCTTATCGAGTTCTTTGAGGATGTGACTAGAAAAGTTTATGAGAATCGAGCTGTGGATGTGCTGTCTATGGATTTCAGTAAGGCATTTGATAAGTTTCCCCATGCTAGGCTCATTCAGAAGGTCAGGAGGAATATGATACAGGAGAACTTAGCTGTCTGGATACAGAATTGACTGGCCAACAGGAGTGGTAGAAGGAAAATATTCTGCCTGGAAGTCAGTGGTGAGTGGTGCTCCACAGGGCTCTGTCCTTGGGCCTCTACTCTTTGTTGTTTTTATTAATGACCTGGATGAGGGGATTGAAGGATGGGTCAGCAAGTTTGCAGATGACACAAAGGTTGGAGGTGTTGTTGACAGTACAGAGGGCTGTTGTCGGCTGTAGCTGGACATTGACAGGATGCAGAGATGGGCTGAGAGTTGGCAGATGGAGTTCAACCTGGATAAATGCGAGGTGATACATTTTGGAAGGTCGAATTTGAAAGCTGAGTACAGGATTAAGGATAGGATTCTTGGCAGTGTGGAGGAACAGAGGGATCTTGGTGTGCAGGTACATAGATCCCTTAAAATGGCCACCCAAGTGGACAGGGTTGTTGAGAAAGCATATGGTGTTTTGGCTTTCATTAACAGGGGTATTGAGTTTAAGAGATGTGAGATCTTGTTGCAGCTCTATAAAATTTTGGTTAGGCCGCACTTGGGAAATAGTGTCCAGTTTTGGTCGCCCTATTATAGGAAAGATGTGGATGCTTTGGAGAGGGTTCAGAGGAGGTTTACCAGGATGCTGCCTGGAATGGAGGGCTTAGTTTCTGAAGAGAGGTTGACTGAGCTCGGACATTTTTCATTGGAGAAAAGGAGGAGGAGAGGGGACCTAATTGAGGTATACAAGATAATGAGAGGCATAGATAGAGTTGATAGCTAGAGACTATTTCCCAGGGCAGAATTGCCTAACACGAGGGGTCATAGATTTAAGCTGGTTGGAGGGAAGTATAGAGGGGATGTCAGAGGCTTGTTCTTTACACAGAGAGTTGTGAGAGCATGGAATGCGTTGCCAGCAGCAGTTGTGGAAGCAAAGTCATTGGGGACATTTAAGAGACTGCTGGCCATGCATATGGTCACAGAAATTTGTGGGTGCATACATGAGGTTCAATGGTCGGCACAACATCGTGGGCTGAAGGGCCTGTTCTGTGCTGTTCTATGTTCTATGTCAACTTGTATCAGCCTCCAACACTCCAGGGAAAACAGCCCTAGCCTATTCAACCTCCCCGTAAAACACAAATCCTCCAACCCTGACAACATCTTGCTAAATGTTTTCTGAATCCTTTCAAGTTTCACAACATTCTTCCGATAGGAAGGAGACCCGAACTGCACATCATATTCCAAAAGTGACCTCACCAATATCCTGAACACAACATGCCCTGGCAACACCTAAACTCATGCTCTGACCAATAAAGGAATGCATACCGAATGCCATACTTATTATCCTATTTAACTGCGACTCAACTTTTAAGGAACTATGAACCTGCACTCCAAATTCTCTTTGTTCAGCAACAATCCTCGGGTCCTTACCAGTAAGTGTATAATTCATGCTCTGATTAGCTTTTCCAAAAAGCAGCACCTCACATTTATCTAAATTAAAGTCCATCTGCCACTCCTCAGCCCATTGGCCCTTTTGATCAAGATCCTGTTGGAATCTGAAGTAAACGTCTTCACTGTTCATTACACCTCCAATTTTGCGGTCATCTGCAAACTTATTAACTGTACCTCCGTTGTTAACATTTGTATAAATGACGAAATGTTGCGGACTCAGCGATCCTTGTGCACTCCAAAGATCTCAGGCCTCCAGTCTAAAAAGCAACGCTCCACCACCTTCCTCTGCCTTCTAGCTTTGAGCCAGTTTTGTGTCCAACTGGCTAGTTCTCCCTGCATTCCATGATATCTAACCTTGCTAACCAGTCTTCTGGAGAATTGTCCAATTTCAAATAAAGCTTGTATGCAGACCTTGTGAAATTCACACTTGTGTTGATTTCATGACCGGGAATCGGTCAATGGCCGCTCAGCACAGAGTCATTGCTCTGTACTGATGAGTCATTACTTCTCCATCCAGGTGCAGGCATACGCAGTTTATAAAGGGTTACAAGAGATTAATAGGTATCTGCAAGACAATGCAGTTCTAAATACAGGTAACAGTTTAATAGTATTGAAAGAGGGCTAATAATGCTAAGGGTCGGACAGTACTGATCAGATAAACATTGGTAACAGGAGGTTAATAAATCTGAGAACATCGATTGAAAAATCAGGGGCATACTGTGTATCATGGATCCGAGAGTTGACACCATCCATATTAATAGCTTGGTCACATCTTGGCTGCCGGGGTATGGAGAGAGAGAGAGAGAGAGAGAGAGAGCCTTCAGGGCTTCTGGTGGTGCAGTGTCATTGTGAGTGAGAGAATCCTATTAGCGGAATGTTTAAATAACATGTTTCCTCCCATTCCTGCCATTTATAGTCAATTCCTGGGTAGAGATAATTTGAGTTATCCATGCATTATGGGGACTTTTAGCTCGGGACAAACTGGCTTCTGTGAGCAAAATGATCTCGAAGCAAATTGGTTTTTCCTTCTCCCACACAGTCTTCCATGAGTACCCTTGCCGAATGCTTTACCGAAGTCCATATAGATCACACCCAATGCTCTGCCCTCATCAATCCTCTTGTTACTTTTTCAAAAAAAAATCAATCATGGGACATAATTTCCCAGATACACTCATGCAGAATATCCCTAAATGTTCCAGGATATAGGCCCTTCCAACAGGACAGGGGGTTGGAGTTGCATTGCTGGTCAGGGACGATATCACGGCTGTACTAAAGGAGGACACTATGGAGGGCTTGGAAAGTGAGGTATTATGGGTGGAGCTGAGAAATAAGAAAAGTGCAGTTACATTGTTGGGGCTATACTACTGGCCCCCCAACCGTGAGCGTAAGGTAGAAGAACAGATAGATCAATAGATTATGGAAAGATGTAGATGCAGCGAGGTAGTGGTGATGGAAGATTCTAATTTTTCCAACATTGACTGGAATACATTTTGAGTCAGAGGTCTGGATTGGGTAGAATTTGTAAGAAGCGTCCAGGAGCGTTTTCTAGAACAACATGTCAATATTCCGACAAGGAAATGGGTTATATTGGACCGTGTATTGGGGGTTTGGCCAGTACAGGTGGTCGAAGTTGCAGTGGGCGATTTCTTTGGGAACAGTAACCACAATTCTGAAAGTTTTAGAATACTCGCAGTGAAAGATAAGAGTGGTTCTAAGGGGAGAGTACTAAACTAGGCCAAAGCCAATTACATCAAAAATAAGCAGGAGCTGGGAAATGTGGATTGGACACAGCTATTTGAAGAGAAGTTCACATTTGATATGTGGGGGTCTTTCAAAGGTAGGTTAAAGGTAGTGCAGGATCGGCATGTTTAGTTGAAGGCAAGGGATAGGAATGACAAGATTCGTGAAACGTGGATGACAGGAGAAATCGTACAACTAGCCAAGTGGAAAAGCGAAGCGTACATAAGGTCCAAGCAGCTAAGAACAGAACGGGCCCTGGAGGAATATTGGAAGAGTAGGACTAGTCTTAATCGAGAAATCAAGTGGGTTAAAAGGGGTCACTAAATACCTTTAGTGAGCAGAACTAAGGAGAATTCCCAAGCCTTTTATTCTAATATAAGAAGCAACCGCGTAACTAGAGAAAGGATTGGTCCAATAAAGGATACTGAAGGAAGACTTTGTGTAGAACTTGAGCGAATGGGTGAGATTCTGAATGAATACTTTGCATCAGTGTTCACTGAGGAGAGGAACATGATGAATGTTGAGATTAGAGCTAGAAGTTTGATTAATCTGGATCACGGAGACGCAGAGAGTGGTAAGGGCGTGGAATGCCCTACTTGCTAATGTAGACAACTCAGCCACATTAGGGAGATTGAAACAAACCTTAGATAAGCACATGGATTATTTTTGGATAGTGTAGGAGGACATGCTGAGAATAGTTCACAGGTCGGCGCAACATCGAGGGCAGAAGAGCATGTTCTGCGCTGTGTTGTTCTATGTTCTATGACATAAGTAGGGAAGATGTGTTGTGTAGGCTAAAGGTTATTAAGGTGGACCAATCTCCAGGACTAGATGGTATCTATCCCAGTTTGCTGAGGGAGGCGAGGGACGAAATAGTTGGGGCCCTGACAGATATCTTTGAAGCGTTCTTAAACACAGGTGTGGTGCCGGGATTCTGGAAGGTTGCTCATGTTGTCCACCTGTACAGGAAGGGTAGTAGGAATATTGCAGGTAACTACAGACCAGTGACGCTGGCCTCAGTGGTGGGAAAGTTGCTGGAGAAGGTACTGAGGGATAGGATCTACTTATATTTAAAGAAGAATGGGCTTATTAGTAATAGGCAACATGGTTTTCTGCAGGGTAGTTCCTGCCTTACCAACTTAATAGAATTCTTTGAGGAAGTGACCAAGTTGATAGATGAAGGAAGGATTGTTGATGTCATATACATGGACTTTGGTTGTGGAGTAGTAGAAAACATAAGGGACTGTAAGGAATACAGGAGAATATAGATTGACTGGAGAGGGTGGAAAAGTGGCAGATGGAATTCAGTCTCAACAAATATGAGGTGAGGTGATGCACTTAGGCAAGTCTAATTCTCGAGCGAATTATACACTGAACGGAAGAGCCTTGGGAAACGTTGATGAGCAGAGAGATCTGGAAGTACAGATTTATTGTACCCTAAAGGTTGCTGCATAGGTGGATGGAGTGGTCAAGAAAGGATATGGTAAGCTTGCCTTCATCGGACTGGGTATTGAGTAAAAGAGCTAGCAGGGCATATTAAAATTGAACAAGACATTGGTTCGGCCGCAACTGGAATAGTGTGTACAGTTCTGGTGGCCACATTACCAAAAGGATGTGGATGGTTTGGATAGGGTGCAGACAAGATTTACGAAGATTTTGCCTGGTATGGAAGGTGCTAGCTATGAAGAAAGGTTGAGTAGTTTCAAATTGTTTTCCTTCGAAAAAGGAGATTAAGGGGGGACCTGATTGAAATTTACAAAATCATGAAGCGTATAGAGAGGATAGATCGAGATAAGCTTTTTCCCAGGGTGAAGGATTCAATAAAGAGAGGTCATGCTTTCAAGGTGAGAGGTGAAAAGTTTAAGGGGATACATGCGGCAAGGACTTCAAACAGAGGTTTGCAGGTGCCTGGAACGCGTTGCCAGCAGAGGTGGTAGAAGCAGGCACGGTAGATTCATTGAAGATGCATCTGGACAGATGCATGAGTAGGTGGGGAACAGAGGGATACAGATGTTTCGGAATTGGGTGACAGGTTTAGACAGTAGATTTCTATCGGCTCAGGCGTGGAAGACTGAAGAGCCTATTCTTGGGCTGTAAATTTTCTGTGAACTTTGTTCTAATCAGTCCTTGCCTTTCCAAATGCATGTAAATCATCTCCCTCAGGATTACCTCCAACAGCCTGCTCACCGCTGATGATAGAGAGGTAAAGAAAGAGAGGGAAGGGAGAGAGTAGCCGGGAGAGAGTGCTTTTGAGATAAGTGAGGGAATGACAGAGTGACGGGGCTGGGAGTGTTGGGGAGGAACGAGGGGGAAGGGTGAAAAAGCGAGGAGAGGGGCGAGTGAGTGTGTGGGGGGAGAGTGAAGGGAGAGAGCAACCGAAGGGGAGAGTGGGAAATGTAAGAGAATGGGAGGAAGAGTGTGAGGAGAGACAGATTGACACGGTGCAGAGAGAGAGAGAGTGAGGAAATGAGAGAGGGAGTGAGAAGTGGGAGATGGACAGAGAGAAGTGGTGAGAGATAGAAAGAGCGGAATGAGTTGTAGAAAGGGATAAGCGACAAAAACAGGGGAATGGTGAGGACAGAGAGGGAAGAGAGCGAGAGTTGGGTTTAATGAGGAAGAGAAAAAGAGTGTGAAGTCGAGAAAGAGGGATAGAGAGCATATGGGGAAAGATAGCAAACAAGAGGAATGTAAAGTGCTGGCAAGAGGAAAAGGGGAACAAAGAGAGGTGAATGAGTCAAAGAGAGAGGCAAGACAGGGAAGTGACAGAGAGAGACACACACACATATATACACACACACACACACACACAGAAAGAGAGACAGAAGGGTGTGAGAGACATTAGAGGGGTGTGGCTGGGTTTGAACCTGGGACCCTGGTGCTGTGAGGCAATCAGAGAGTTGTGTGTGTGTTTGTGTGTTTGTGTGTGTGTGTGTGTGTGTGTGTGTGTGTGTGTGTGTGTGTGTGTGTGTGTGTTTGAGAGAGAGAACGGACAGAGAGACATAACGATGGAGAAGAATAGAATAGAGGGGATAGTGGCATGTGAGCGATCGAGTGAAAGAGACTGGGGGAGAGAGGGGAGGGGAGATAGAGGCATGTGAGCGATCGAGTGAAAGAGACTGGGGGAGAGAGGGGAGATAGAGAAAGAAAAAAAGAGTGTGGTGAGAGAGACGGGGATGGGTGTAAAAGAGGGAGCAAGAGAGATAGAGAAGGAGAGAGACAACGATGGGGAGGGGCAGAGAAAGAAACGGGGAGACAGATGGAGAAGTGACAGTGACAAAGAGAAAGATGGAAAGAGGGAAGAGAGTGTGGCGTACGGGAGAGTGGAGAGGGCGGAGGGTGGGGTGTGGGTGAGAAAAAGAGAGGAGAAGCAGAAAATGATAGAGAGGAGAAGGAGAAAGTGAGAGAGACAGAGGTGAGAGAGAAGGTGATGATGAAAGATGGGGAGAGTGAGAGGGAGGGGGAGACAGCGGGGAGTGTGAGGAAGGGAAAGAGAGAGAGGCTGTTGTGAGAGATAGATGATGTTTACAAACAGGGAGATTGATACAGAAAGGAGGGGAGTGAGAGAAGAGAGAGAGAGGCAGATATGGAGAGGGGCAAGAGGGAGTTGGAGAGAGAGAGATGGAGAGCGGAGAAAGAGGCAGATGGAGAGGGGGCAGGGAGGGCCATGCGATGGGGTAAAATTTCAAATGGGCAGCCATGCTCTGCATATCATCCCATGCTGTACCTGTCCTTCATTGTTTTATTGTGCATCGAACACTATGCTTCAGATTACTGGAATGTTTGATGGCAACAGTGTAGACTGAGCTTTCATTTGTATCGAGGTCCATGCTGTACTTGCCCAAGACTGTCTGATTAGGACATTGAAGACGATATTTCATTTCTCTCTAAACCTACACTGTATTTGTCATGGAGTGATTGCTGGGGACCATGTCATAGGGAGCATTAATTTGTACCCAACCCCATGCTGCACCGGTCCCGGAAGCATTATATCGTGATGGTATACAACACATTCTAATGAATATCTAAATGCAAGCTGAAAATGTCATGGGAATTTGCAAAGTGTTAGTGTGTGTGTGGGTTTACTCTCTATCTAGACCCTTTATGTACCTGTACTCAGTGTAGACTGATTTTTATTCTTAGCCAATTTACCTGACTTGCACATCTTTGGACTGTGGGAGGAAACCCACACAAACACAGGTAGAATGTGCAAACTCCACACAGACAGCCGCCCGAGGTTGGGATCAAACCTGGGATCCTTGAGGGAACCTGTGAGGCAGCAGTGTTAACCACGGAGCCATTGTGCCAAACTGCAAGCTACCCTTGTCTTGGAGTCTTTACTGGGGACAGTGGAGGATGAGTTTTATTCTGTACCTAACCCCATTATGTACCTGCCCTGAAGTATTTGATCGGACATTGCAGAATGAGTTTTATTCCATGGCTAATCGTATGCCATCTTGTCCTGGAATTTTTGATGGGGACAGTACAGTCCACAATACTACACTGTGCTGTATCTGTCCTGTGACAGTCTGATAGAATATACTGTTGATGCAGCTTTATTCTCTTTCTAACCCCGTGCGAGAACTGTCTTTCTGTGTTTGTTAGTGTTTAGCGACAGGCAGCATGGCTTTGTGCAGGGAAACTCTTGTCTCACAAACTTAAGAGGGTTTTTTGAGGAAGTAAAAAACAATTGCTCAGACCATGGGGCGGTATGATGTCTACACGGGCTTCATAACTTGGAGGAGCCTGTGTTGGACTGAGGTGGACAAAGTTAAAAATCACATTACACCATGTTATAGGTTGATTTGGAAACACGAGCTTTCGAAGCACTGCTTCTTCACCAGATGGTTGGACTCAGGACTCAATGTGCCAACCACCTGTGCTTCCAAATAAACCTGTTGGACTATAAACTGGTGTTGTGTGAGTTTTAACTACATGTACTTCAGCGTGGCCTTTGACAAGTTTGCTTGTGGCTAATACAGAAGGTGAATTCAAATGGTTTCTGTGGTGATCATGTAAGATGGATACATAACTGACTTCATCGTTGAAGACAGAGTCGTGGTGGAAAGATGTTTTGATTGACTGGAGATCCATGACCCAGTGATTCACTGCGGAGTTCAGTGCTACCCTTGTCTTGTGAAACAGATAAATGATTTGAAGGAGAATATAGGTGGTCAGATGAGTAAAAATGTGAACGACACTATGTTTTGGAGAGCTGTGGATATTGAAGAGGATTACCTGAGTTTACGGCAAGGTGTACATTGGCTGGAGATTTCAGTGGCGAAATGGCAGATAGAATTTAATCTGAACAAATATGAAGTAATGCTTCTTGGAATATTTAATGGAGGATGGAAAGCTACAATAAATGGCAGAACCATTAGTAACATCACCATGCAGAGTAATCTACTCGGGTTACAGATCCACAGTTCTCTGAAAGCGGCAGCACATAGAAGAGGTACCCTCTAGACCATGTTCTCACTCATCAATCCGGGCACAGAGTTATTGTGGACGAGGACAGACCACTCAAAACATTCTGAAGCAAGCAGCACAAACCGCTACTTTGCAATTTGTGTTGCGAAAGGTACAATGAGAATTAATCAGAGTAAGTTAGCAAGGTTGGCTACCAGGTTTTAAAACAAACAAAATTTATTCACAAAAATACAGATGAAACAGAACGTACATCAGTCCCCATCGTCTGCAGCAGGAGCAGGTTCTGCAAACTTTCCTGGAGTTGGGATAGTTTTGCCCGCCTCTCCCTCGCCTCCTGAACACCTTTGAGGGTGAAGAACCTCTTGATGTTCCCTTTTACTGTTTCCCACCAGTCCGCTGGGGACTCAAAGAGGGGCTTCACGGTTCTCCAACCTGCGTAGTCCCTCTTGGCGTCCTCAATGTTTCTGGAGTCAACCGCTTGGTGTTCAGATTCCACGTTCCCTTACCAGCCCGCTGCTCGTCCTGTAGGTGACAGTCGGCCAGCAGGAGGCAGTGGTTAGAGAAGAATACCGGCTTGACTTCAGTGGATCTGACCGAGAACGTTCGGGATACAAACAGGTAATCTATCCTTGGGCAGGAGACCCATTTGCCCTTGACCAGATGTATCTTCGCTGCACTCCGTCTGCAGGGGTGCTGAAGACGTCGTACAGATTGGCATCTTTGACAGTTTCCATCAGGACTCTGGACGTGATGTCCAGTTTACTGTCCCCCCGCCGGATCGTCCATCTGCATCAATGATACAGTTGAAGTCTCCGGCCAGAATGAATGGCCTGGACGTAGCCAGCAACAATGGTAGCTGCTGCAGGACAGCTAACCTTTAACTCTTACCCGTTGGGGCGTACACATTAATTAGTCTCAGGGGAGAGTTTCTGTGCATGATATCAGCGACGAGGAGGCGCCCGCCCACTTCCTCCTTAATCTCGGAGATGTTGAAGTCGCCTCCTTGCAACAGAATACCCAGGCTGGAGGCGTGGCTGTAATTGACCCCCCAACCAAACTGACGGCCGATGGGCCCACAAACTCGACCATCTCCTGTAGCTACTGAGGTACGGTATCCCACACTCCTGCAGAAACAGGAAGTCAGCTTTATCGTTGGTCAGGAAGGCCAGCATATAGACACATCGCGTAACAGATTTAATGCTATGCATATTAATACTGGCAATTTGTATCCCGATTACAAAAGTTTATCAGGTTACCAGTGTCCATTTGCTGATGGTCCAGCCTCTCTGGGGTCGTTATCAGCATTCCTGTGTGAACACGAACTGCTGGACACTCGCAGGGCCGAGGTAGCTGCCCGGCTCCTCGCTGCAGACATTTCCCTGCTCTGGTGTCTTCGGGTCAGGACCAGGGTTCGCACAGTCCCGTTCTCACTCTGACATCGGGGCTGTCCGAAGATCCCTGCTCCCAGTTACCTGGAATTGTGGGGCGGTGCGTACCTCCTGGTTCTCACCAGGTGGGGAGTGGTCTTTAACAGCCCCCTCAGAGGGTTTGTCATTTGTTATTTGTGGGGTGCTGCCCTCCTTTCTCCCCACGGCGCTCTGTCTCTTCCTCTGGTGTCGACCTCCGTACGTCCGTCCTCACCATCTGAAGATCTGCCTGTATCCTCCTCGTGCAGGTGTCGTTTCCCCCTTTGATGGGTGGCTTTGAGGACCTGGCCATGTTTCCTGGTTTTTACAGGAATCCACTCCTTTGCCTCCTTTTCTTTCTCCTCCTCCATTTCCTCCATCTGTCCTGTGGGAGCTTGGATTGGCTGTTGCACCTCCCCGCTGGTTGCCGTCTGCTCCGCTCCATCCTTCTGGGTGCCCGCAGACACCATTCTCCTGCTGGTTTGTGGTACCTTGCTGGCCTCTCCGCAAAGATTGTCGTTCTTGGCCTCTTTGCATCCCTTGGTCGGGTGACCCTCCTTCTTTTAGTTCTGACAAATGCCTCACCACACACTGCCCTCGAAGCAGCAGCAGAGGGGATGAGACTGCCACTCACCTCCTTCTGGAATGTGTCAACGCAACAGAAGTCTGGAGACGAATGCAGGAGTGTTTGTCGAGGTTCGTTCCGAGCAGCTCCGTGACGTGGGACACCGTGCTCTACGTTCTGTTCCCCGGGACGCACACCGAGACGAACTTCAACTGTGCCTGGAGGATCGTCAACTCGGTCAGAGACGCTCTTTGGTCTGTCCGAAACCTGTTGCTCTTCCAGCTGAAGAAGTGACCCCGACTGAGTGTTGCAGACTGGCACATTCAAAGGTCCAGGACTACGTGTTGAGGGATGTGCTGAAGCTTGGGGCAGCTGCCGCCAAGGCGCGGTGGGGAAAGACCACTGTGTAATGTCTGCCTGCCAAAGAACAGGGAGCCTACGCAATAAGTGGGCTCCGATGACGCCTCAGCTCAATTTCTGCATTGCAAACGTACAGACCTGCATATATGAATGATTACTTGATCGCTCGATGCAAAGAAATGGAATGTAGGTATGTATGGCATGAATTGTACAGATCATCAAAATATTTTAATGAATAAAGTATAGTTTTGAAAAAAAAACTATCCAAAGGATTCAAGTTGTGTTTTTGTGTTAATGAAACTGGATTTGAATTTAACCAATTAATTTAAATTATGCCCAGGATATCAAAAACCAATTGATTTGAATTTAATTGAGTTGGCAACATTGGACCAAAGTGAGGTTACATGTCTAGGTGTTTTAAAAGGAAGGACATTTTAAACAGTAGTCAGAGCAAATCCCATTGAACATGAGAGCACATGTCATCTAAAAGGGCTATCACCGCTCTCAAATAAATCTCTTTGAAGGCACGATCTATCAAATCCTGATGGATAGGATTTGTATGTGTATGAAAAGGCAAGGACTGATTAAGAACAGTCAACGTGTCTTTGTGCATAGGATATCATGTTTCACTAACTTGATTGCGTTTTTTGAAGAATGCTTGAAGAGGATTGGTGGATATGATCTATATGGACTTTAGTAAGTTTTTGACAAGATTCCTCATTGTTGACTGGTGAACAAGGTTAGTCCAATTGGAACAAAGGGAGAACTAATTATTTGGATACTGGACTGTCATGAAGATAGACGTCAGACGGTATTGATGGAGGGTTGTCATTCAGATTGGAGACCTATGACCAGTGATGTGCTACAAGGATCAGTACTGGGTCCACTGATATTCATCATTTATATAAATGATTAGATGCAAACATAGAAGGAAGAGTAAATAAGTTTGCAGATGATATAAAAATTGGAGGTATAGTAGTTAGTAAAGAAGGGTACTTCAGTACAAAGAGATCGTGATCTGATGGGTTAATGGGCCAAGGAATGGCAGATGGAGGTTAGTTTTCACAAAAATTACATTTTAGAAAGGTAAATCAGGGAAGACTTATACACTTAATGGTATCGTCATGGGGAATGTTGAAGGTTCATAGTTCCTTGAAAATGGAGTCACATGCAGATAGGATAGTGAAGAAGGCGTTTTGTGTGCTTCCCTTTATTGGTCAGAGCATTAACGATAGGAGTTGGGAGGTCACGTTGCGGCTGAACAGGACATTGGTTCGGCCACGTTTGGAATATTGTGTGTAATTCTGTTCTCCCCCAAATAGGAAGGATGTTGTGAAACTTGAAAGAGTTCAGAATATATTTACAAGGAGATCGCCAGGTTTGGAGGGTTTGAGCTATACAGAGAGATTAGTTTAGATTAGATTAGATTACTTACAGTGTGGAAACAGGCCCTTCAGTCCAACAAGTCCACACCGAACCGCCGAAGTGTATACCACCCAGACCCATATTCCTACATTTACCCCTTCACCAAACACTACGGGCAAATTAGCATGGCCAATTCACCTAACCTGCACATTTGTGAATCGGAGAGGTTGAATAGGCTGTGACTGTTTTCCCTGGAGCATCAGAGGCAGAGGGGTGACCTTACAATGGTTTATAAAATCATGAGGGGGATTGACTGGATAAATAGACAAGACCTTTTCCCTGGGGTGGGTGAGTCCAGAACTGGAAGACATAGGTTTAGGGTGTGAGGCGAAAGTTTTCAAAGGTACCTAAGGGGCAGCTTTTTCAACAGAGAGTGATGTGTGTGCATGGAATGAGCTGCCAAAGGAAGTGGTGGAGGCTGGTACAATTAGAAAAATTACAATGCATCTGAATGAGTATATGAATAAGAAAGTTGGGAGTCTTATGGACGGTGTGCTGGAAAGCAGGACTAGATTAATTTAGGATATCTGTTCAATATGGACCCATACAATGGAAGGGTCTGTTTCCATGCTGTATATCCTTATGACTCTGTGACTCTATAACTCTTTAGAGGGTTTGAATATCCTCCCGTTGTTCCTCTGTAACAGACACTACTCCACATATAAGGAAGAAAGATTTAAAAAATTGAAAGATTTATATTCCATCCCTCAGAAATCTTCATCCATCCATCCTGACCAAGTAAATATTCCCCTTTATTGTGATATGAAAAGTGATGTAAGGAGTGGGTTACCTGAATCTGTTTGTTCGGTGACTGTGATTAATGTCAAAAGACATAGATGCTAATTATCCCAGGAGAGGGTTTCCATCCTTTAAAGAGAAGTGGGCTCCGTTCAATGTGTTATCCCATGTTTTTTTTTGTGCAGAGCATCACCAACAGCACTAACAGCGATCCACAGCTCATGAGACAGGGAGAGGAGAGATCGGAATGTGAGAACAACAGACTGGAATGTTATAACAACGTAGAATCTGAGAACATTAGACTGGAATGTTATAACACTATTGAATCTGAGAACATTAGACTGGAATGTCCCTCTTTGCTCCTGGCAGTGTCCCTCATGGGTGTCTATGTTGACCTACTCTGTTTCAGATGTGAACCATAATTCATTGTATCACTGCCCTTGTTATCTAAATATCAGGAGCATGAGGTCACTGTCTTCTCTTCTGGTTCCACGCTCCATTTCCTTCCTCTGACTCCGCCCTACCCCTGACCAATATCTGAGGCTAAAACACACAAATCACAACTGTGTGTTTATCCCTTCAGCCATGAGCTGAATCCTGACCCCATACCTTGACCATTCCTAATCTTAACTACTAATGCCTCTAGAATATACGTTGCTGGCTCATTTCATCTGCTATTTGAACCTTGAGCTATTAAATGCAGTCCTAATGATGTTACTAATCTCTTGCTGACATTCCCAGCTTCAAATCTGCAGAAGCAAATCTGAGTTACACCCCATGGTCCTTATTCAATCTCACACCAAAATCCCATCCAACAATCACCTCTGTGTACATTGATCTGTATTGTTACTGGGTCTTAAAATATCTTTTTTTAACATTCTCAAACTCTTCATCACATCTGCCCATTAATCGCCTCTCAGCCCCCCCCCCCCACCCCCCGTCAGTTACCCAAACCCTTGACAGATATTCATAATTATACTGATTTCTACCTTGCATATTCTTTCTGAAACAATGACTTTCACATTTAGATTAGATTAGATTCCCTCCAGTGTGGAAACAGGCCCTACAGCCCAACAAGTCCACACTGACCCTCCGAAGAGTAACCCACCCAGAACCACTACCCCCTGACTAATGCACCTATCGTTATGGGCAAGTTAGCACAGCCAATTCACCTGATCTGTACATCTGTGGACTGTGGGATGAAACTGGAGCACCCGGAGGAAACCCACGCAGACACCGTGCCGCCCCAAAACCCACAATACAACACACAAACACGCACACACATACACACATGTACACACATAAACATTACCCATCAAGTTTGATTCTATGTGTAATGACAATGTCAGACTTTTTCCTGACCGATCAAACTGATAAATGTGACAATGGAGCAAGTAATAATGGTTTAAAAACCTGAATGAAAGGCACTCTTTCTGAATGTATGTTGCATTCTCAAAAACGATTGAGGTATTCAATCCATACATTGAGGTAACTGGATACAATTTAATGACATGAGAGAGACCTCGCTACAGGGTGTCTGATATTTGGAACTGAACCTGCAGGACCTTTTATATTGGGAGAGTTCTATAAAATATAAGAGGTGGTGGTGTGGATCTCCATAAAGGATGACATCTGCCTGATTGTAAGCAGAGAATCTTACATCAAATGTTCAAGATTTTGGCTTAATCTTATTGTTTCTGTGCGTAAAGTGCCAGTTGAGTTGGGTTTGGAGAGAGATTTTCGCCATGACGCTGAGTGGATTTCATCAAACTTAATGAACAGAAGGGCCTTGGGGAAGTGACTTTTTATGACCCTATTACCTTCTCCAACCAATATTCTCCGGAACATTCTCTAACTAATATTCCAGGAACATTCTATTACTGACAATCTTCAGCATATTCCATAACCCTGACATTCTCTGGAACATTCCATAACCCTGCCATTCTCTGGAACATTCTATAACTCTGACATTCTCTGTAATGATTCTATAACCGACATTCCCTGGAGTATTCTGTAAACAACATCTTTTGGACCATTCTAGAAACGATCTTTGTCGGAAAAATCTATAACTGACATTCTCCAGAAAATTCCATAACTGACTTTTCTTGGAATATTCTATCACTTACATTCCGCAGAATACTCAATAACTGGGAGTCTCCAGGCCATTTTATAACCAATCTACAACTGACATTCTCCCGAATATACTATAAACAATATTCTCCAAACAATTCTAAAACTGACATTATTTGTACACAGCCAGATGACATTTCATTGAAAGACCATGAGATCCCAAGGGAAACGAACCTGTTCCAAGGAAAAGGAATCACTGTTTCGAAGTCCCCTCAGGCAGTCAAGGGGTTTTTCCCTGCATTTATATTTCTTCACGTCGGAAAATCGAACACAATTTAGACTAAAATACAGAAATTACCAGCGTCCATTTGTCCTCGAGTAACTGGGAGAGAATCCTTCAGGACGGCAATTTTTACCCTCCGTATTCGGAACTTTCAAGCAATGACCTGTCTGCTCTCGAGTAATCAAGTGTTTGAGAATGTTCTAGAAACCATCTATTCTTATGGATACATGTCTGTGTGTGGTGGGAGGGAGGGTTTCTTCTGTATTACGTCACATTTCTGTCAGTAATATAAAATTACCATGTGTTATTCCAGGTACAACTGCATCAAGATATCTCTGAACATTTCATTTTGAAAATATCAATCATTTGGAAAATGTCCTTCAGGTTGTTGTCTAAATTGTTGGTTTTCCTTCCTCACAGTTAATGTCGTAACGATCTTCGTTCTGCATGATAACGATTGTGGATTGTCTCCATGTGTCAGACGTTCCCTGGGAGCCATGGCAGTGACGGATCTACTGATCATTATCCTCGATCTGATATTGAGACGCATTCCCATTGTTTATCGGGAACAGTTTTGTTTCCTAATGTGGTACATCCCCGTGTGTAATATCCACGCCGTCCTGGTTTATGCAGCCACTGACTGCTCTGTCTGGTTCACCGTCACTTTCACCTTTGGTCGAGTTGTGGCCATTTATTGCTCGATGTTGAAAAATAAATATTGCAGTGAGAAAACGGCGGCTGTGGTTCTAGGAAAAGTGACTGTGCTCAGGTGGTTAAATAATATTTTCTGGTATTTCATGCTCTGGTATTTGATACTCTATATGAGTTGGGGAACTCGCCCTGGTTTTGTTACACAATGAACGGTGTTCTATCTTCTCGTGTCTGGGTCAAAATTGAGTTCTGAAAAAGTGTTGCTGGAAAAGCGCAGCAGATCAGGCAGCATCCAAGGAGCAGGAGAATCAAAGTTTCAATTCTCCTGCTCCTTGGATGCTGCCTGATCTGCTGCGCTTTTCCAGCAACACATTTTCAGCTCTGATCTCCAGCATCTGCAGTCCTCACTTTCTCCTCACAACTGAGTTCCTCCATCACATTCTCACACTAGCTTTCCTATTTCTCCTGATCTTGCTGCTCAATGTTTTCACCATCAGACACATTTTAGTGACCAGTAGAGCCTGCAGGAGACTCCGGATTCACACCAATCGGAAGACTCATCATGATACAGAAATGCAAAATTGAAAAACGTCTGTTGTATTATTGTTTGTGATCTCAGCCAATTTCATCCTGTTATGGTCAATGGTAATGCTGTATTCGATATAGAATCGGATGCATAATTTGGCATACGACTCTGTGTATCTAGGTGCCAGTGTGCGGGAAATGGGCTTCATGCTGCAGCTCCTCAGTTGCTGCACTAACACCGCAGATTACGCTGTGACACAAAATAGGTTCAGACAGCAGCTGAAGAATGTGCTGAAATATCTCTTTTCCCAAATTCATCACACAATCAAATTCACTTGTTAATCAATCCATCTAGGATTATCTCATTTCAGTTCAATGTTTCAAAAATGAAGCACCCTGTTGCTCTGGTAACAGAAGGAGAGTAGTGCTGGTTTGTCCAATCATATCCCAGAGGGGTTTACAGGGACACATTTCAATGCTTCTCACAATTTGGGGGTCAGTGAGAAAAGGCACCATCCCACTGACTGTATCTGTAACTTCAGTTTGTAAATAATGAAAATGATCATTAAGAAATGCCAAACAGTAGAACAAACTATTTTATTGTTTATCTTTGTGTTGAAGAAGCTGAGCTGGACAGTGACAGACTCAACCCCAAGTCCTGGTCCTTAGGGACGGGGAAAGAACCGGGGCCCAGCTCAAGTGTTGGGTTTAAGTCACTCTGTCCTTTACTTTCACCTCAGGATCACTCACTCTGACCTGGCCTCATCAGGGTTCATCTCTCTCCCTTGTTCCCTCTCCCTCCATATCCAGCCCTCACTCTCACAATGTCTCCCTCTCTCTCATCCACCCATTGTTGTCTCCTTTTGCTCACATCGTAGATGCAACATCAGTCGGACAAAACTACTCGTGCTGCCAAAGACATTGTTTGAAGAACGAGACAGCCGTGCAACCTGAGAGATTCACAAACTGTGATGCTCTCTCCGAAGAACAAGCTAGCCCCTTTTGTGGCATTTCATCACTTTAGACACAGGAGGGGAGTAGTAGAGACTCTAAGCCTTTCATTCGTCACTTGTCAATTCATTCATTCATTCAAACTCTCTTCCAGTCCAATTGAATCCAGAAATGAACTTGCAGGCACAAACACATCCAAACACACATTTGGAAATAAACATCAACAGGACCATTGTATGTGCACACTGATACATAACACAGTTCGGTCGACATAGACACACACACACACGATATGAAGACACACACTAATACACACATCCATATACACTACCTCACACACTTATAGCTACAAGCATGCAGAGATAATTCAACTGAGATAGTCACACACAGTTAAAGGGAGAATCACACACAGACACACAGAGGCACATTTATACACACAAGCAAACATACCGACATAGGTTTATACACATACAAAGACAGGAACAGACACATATTGAGGTGCAGATTGCAACAGGCCTTAACACAGACACAGACAAACACACAAAAACATATTGTTATGGACCAGGCCAGACCATCTCAAAATATTTGAAGACGGTAGTTTAGACGCTAACGTTTTATTCCTTTAAAGACAGATGTGAAATCGATATTCTTATACAATTAATGGCAAGGTCCTCGGGAATGTTGCTGAACAAACAGACGTTGGAGTGCAGGTTCATCGCTCCTTGAAAATGGTGTTGCAGGTAGATAGGACAGTGAAGAAGGCGTTTGGTATGCTTTCCTTTATTGGTCAGAGTGTTGAGTACAGAAGTTGTAAGGTCATGATGCGGCTGCACAGGACATTGGTTAGGCCACTGTTGGAAAACTGCGTGCAATTCTGATCTCCTTTCTATCAGAAAGATGTTGTGAAACTTGAAAGGGTTTAGAAAATATTTAGAAGGATGTTACCAAGTTTGGAGGATTTGAGATATCAGGAGAGGCTGAACAGGCCCGGGCTGTTTTCCCTGCAGCGTCGGAGGCTGAGGAGTGACCTTATAGAAGTTTACAAAATTACGAGGGGCATGGATAGAATAAATAAATAGAAAAAGTATTTTCTCTGTGGTCGGGGAGTCCAGAACGAGAGGGCATAGGTTTAGGATGAAAGGGAAATGATCTAAAAGGGGCAACTTTTTCAGAGGGTAGTACGTGTATGGAATGAGCTGCCAGAGGAAGTGGTGAATCTGGCATAATTTCAACGTTTAAAAGGTGTTTGGATGGGTATATGAATAGGAAGGGGTTGGAAGGATATGGGCCGGGTGCTGTCAGGTGGGACAAGATTAGGTTGTGATATCTGGTCAGCATGGATGGGTTGTACTGAAGGGTCTGTTTCCATGCAGTACATCTCTATGATTCTAAGACTCTATTCCAGGTGTAATGCAGCCGGTCAGACAACTCGACTTTCAGCAATCCAGAATTTATTTAAACATGACAGTTTAATAAAACTAAACGGAATTTAGAATAACATAACTATTGGAAAACGTAACTGACCAGAAACAACAACTTCAGGCACTGTTCCCATAACACACCCTATAGGTATATCAGGAATAAAAGAATGACTAGAGTAAGATTAAGGTGAATCCAGGATAGTAGTGGGATGTTGTGCGTGGAGTCCGAGGACAAAGGGAAGCATGAAATGAATATTTGTCAGTATTTACACTCGAAAAAGACAATCTTCTCGAGGAGAATACTGAGATACAGGCTCGGAGACTCGAGGTGATTGACGTTCACATGGAGGAGGTGTTAGCAATTCTGGAAATTGTGAAAATAGATATGTATCCTGGACAAGATGATATTTATCTTCGGATTCTCTGGGAAGTAAGGGAGGAGATTGCCGAGACCTTGGCTTTGATCTTGATGTCGCCATTGTCTACAGGAATACTTCCAGAAGGCTGGATGATAGCAAAAATAACATAGAACATGGAACAACACAGCGCAGAACAGGGCCTCTGGCCCTCGTTGTTGAACTATTCTCAGCTCGTCTCCCTGCACTATCCCATCATCATCCATATGCTTATCCATGATTGTTTAAATCACCATAATGTGGCTGAGTGAACTACATTGGCAGTTAGGGCATTCCACGCCCTACCCACTCTCTGAGTAAACAACCTACCTCTGACATCTGTCTTAAATCTATCACCCCTCAATTTGCAGTTATGCCCCCTCGTACATGCTGGCGTCATTGTTCTCAGAAAAAGACTTTTACTGTCTACCAAATCTAATCCTCTCATCATCTTGTATGTCTCTATCAAATCCCCTCTTAGCCTTCTGATTTCCAATGAGAACAGAGCCAAGCCTCTCATCCTTTCCTCATAAGACCTTCCCTCCAGACCAGGCAACATCCTGGTAAACCTCCTCTGCACCTTTTACAATGCCTCCACATCCTTCCTGAAATATGGAGACCAGAACTGTACACAATATTCCAAGTGTGGAACACTAGCTTTTTATATAGTTGCAGCATAATATTGCGGCTCCGGAACTCAATCCCTCTACCAATGAAGCCGAACACACCGTATGCCTTCTTAAAAGCGCGAACAGCCTGGGTGGCAACTTTCAGGGATCTATGTGCATGCACTCCAAGATCCCTCTGCACATTCACACGATCAAGAATCTTTCCATTGACACAGTACTCTGTCTTCCTGTTATTCTTCTCAAAGTGCATCACCTCACATTTAGCTGCATTGAACTCCATTTGCAACCTCTTAGCCCAATTGTGCAGTTTACCCAAGTCTCCCTACAACCTGCAACATTCTTCCAAACTGTCCACTACTCCACCGACTTTAGTGTCATTTGCAAATTTACCTATGCCTGCGTCTAACTCATTTATAAAAATGACAAACATCAGTGATCCCAAAACAGATCCTGGCGGCACGTGACTAGTATCCGGACTCCAGGCTGAATATTTTCCATCAACCACCACTCGCTGCCTACTTTCAGAAAGCCAGTTTCTAATCCAAACTCCTAATTCAACCCCAATCCAATGTCTCTGCATTTTCGCTAATAGCTTACCATGTGGAATCTTATCAAAGGCTTTACTTCAGTCCATGTATACCACGTCAACTGCTCTATCCTCATCTACATGCTTGGTCACCTTCTCAAAAAACTCAATGAGGTTTGTGAGACACGGCCTGCACTTGACAAAACCATGTTGAATATCTGAAATCAAATTGTTGCTTGCAAGATGACTATAAATCTTATCTCTTATAATCCTTTCCAAAAACTTTCCTACAACAGTGGGCGGCACGGTGGCACAGTGGTTAGCACTGTTGCCTCACAGCGCCAGAGACCCGGGTTCAATTCCCGACTCAGGCGACTGACTGTGTGGAGTTTGCACGTTCTCCCCGTGTCTGAGTGGGTTTCCTCCGGGTGCTCCGGTTTCCTCCCACAGTCCAAAGATGTGCGGGTCAGGTGAATTGGCCATGCTAAATTGCCCGTAGTGTTAGGTTAAAGGGGTAAATGTAGGGGTATGGGTGGGTTGCGCTTCGGCGGGTCGGTGTGGACTTGTTGGGCCGAAGGGCCTGTTTCCACACTGTAAGTAATCTAATCTAATCTAAAACAGAAGTAAAGCTCACTGGTCTATAATTACCTGGGTCATCTCGACTGCCTTCTTGAACAAGGGCACAACATTTGCAATCCTCCAGTCATCTCGTACAAAGCCTATTGACAATGATGATTCAAATATCAAAGCCAATGGGCTCTGCTATCTCTGCTATCCTTTTAGAATTGATAACACCTTTTCGTAACTAACCACAATCATTTCTCGTCTAATATCTCGTACATCATTCTTCTCCTCTACAACATTCTCCTTTTCCTGAGTGAAAATCGATTAGAAATGTTTGTTTAGCATCTCTCTGATCTCCACAGGGTCACACTCAACTTCCCACTTCTGTCTTTGTCTGGGCCTATTCCTACCCTAGTCATACTTGTGTTCCTCACATACCTATAGAAAGATTTAGGGTTCATCTTTATTCTATATGCTTAACACTGTTCGTGTCATCTCTTTGCTCTTCTGAACTCTCTCTTTAAATTCTTCCGAGCTGATGTGCATCTCTCCAACCTTCATCTCTGCCATCTTGCATCATCAACACAACCTCCTTCTTCTGCTTAACAGGAGATGTAATTTAGACATAGAACAATACAGCACAGAACAGGCCCTTCGGCCCACGATGTTGTGCCGAACATTTGTCCTAGGAAAAGCACCCATCCATGTACCTATCCAATTGCCGCTTAAAGGTCACCAAAGATTCTGACTCTACCACTCCCACAGGCAGCGCATTCCATGCCCGCACCACTCTCTGGGTAAAGAACCCACCCCTGACATCTCCCCTATACCTTCCACCCTTCACCTTAAATTTATGTCCCCTTGTAACACTCTGTTGTACCCGGGGAAAAAGTTTCTGACTGTCTACTCTATCTATTCCTCTGATCATCTTATAAACCTCTATCAAGTCACCCCTCATCCTTCGCCGTTCCAACGAGAAAGGGCCGAGCACTCTCAACCTATCATCGTACGACCTATTCTCCATTCCAGGCAACATCCTGGTAAATCTTCTTTGCACCCTCTCCAAAACTTCCACATCTTTCCTAAAGTGAGGCGACCAGAACTGCACACAGTACTCCAAATGCGGCCTAACCAAAGTCCTGTACAGTTGCAACATCACTTCACGACTCTTGAATTCAATCCCTCTGTTAATGAACGCTAATACACCATAGGCCTTCTTACAAGCTCTGTCCACTTGAGTGGCAACTTTCAAAGATCTATGAACATGGACCCCAAGATCCCTCTGTTCCTCCACCTCACTAAGAACCCTACCGTTAACCCTGTATTCCGCATTCTTATTTGTCTTTCCAAAATGGACAACCTCACACTTGGCAGGGTTGAACTCCATCTGCTACTCCTCAGCCCAGCTCTGCATCATATCTAAGTCCCTTTGCAGCCGACAACAGCCCTCCTCACTATCCACAACTCCACCAATCTTCGTATCATCTGCAAATTTACTGACCCACCCTTCGACTCCCTCATCCAAGTCATTAATAAAGATTACAACCAGTAGAGGACCCAGAACTGATCCCTGCGGAACTCCACTTGTAACTGGGCTCCAGGCTGAATATTTACCATCGACCACCACTCTCGGACTTCGACCGGTTAGCCAGTTTTCTATCCAATTGGCCAAATTTCCCTATATCCCATGCCTCCTGACTTTCCGCATAAGCCTACCATGGGGAACTTTATCAAATGCCTTACTAAAATCCATGTATACTACATCCACTGCTCTACCCTCATCCACATGCTTTGTCATCTCCTCAAGGAATTCAGTAATACTTGTAAGGCAAGATCAACCTTTCTGTAGTAAACCACTGTTCCGTTACATTACCACTTCCTCCCTGCCTGAAATGGACATACCTATCAAGGACACGCAATATCTGTTCCTGAAACCAGCTCCACATTTCCATTGTCTACATCTCCCGCATTTTGCTACCCCGTTCTTTGCATTCTAATTCTTGCCTAATTGCATTATAATTGCCTTTGCCCGATCAATGATTCTTGACCTGAGACACGTAACTATCCCTTTCAATCGCTAACCAAAATGGAACTGAATTATGGTCACTCTCTCCAAAGTGCTCACCTACAACTACATCTAACACCTGGCCTGGTTCTTTACCAAGCACCAGTTCCAGTGTGGCCTCCCCTCTTGTTGGCCCTTGACATATTGTGTCAGAAAACACTCCTGTACACATTGGACAAAAACTGATCCATCCAAGGTACGAAAGTTGTAGCATTTTCAGTCAATGTTGGGGAAGTTTAAGTCCCCTATAATGACCACCTTATTCCTTTCACTCCTACCCAGAATAATTTTGCTCATCTTCTCTTCCACCTCTCTGGAACTCTGCGGTGGCCTATAAAAGGAGGTCTTCAAAGGATGGATTAGTAAATTTGTGGATGACACTAATGTCAGTAGAGTTGTGGGTAGTGCCGAAGGATGTTGTAGGTTACAAAGGGTTATAGATATGCTGCAGAGCTGGGCGAAGAGGTGGCAAATGGAGTTAATGTGGAAACGTGTGATGTGATTCACTTTGGAAGGAGCAACAGGAATATAGAGCACTTGGCTCATGGTAAGATTCTTGATAGTGTCAATGAGCAGAGAGATCTTTGTGTCCATGTACATAGATTCCTGAAATTTGTCATCCAGGTTGAGAAGTTTGTTCAGAAGACATATGGTGTGTTAGCTTTTAATAGTCGAGGGACTGAGTTTCAGAGCCATGACGTCATGCTGCCACTGTACACAACTCTGGTGCAGCCGCACTTGGGTATTGTAACAGTTCAGGTTACCGCATTATAGGAAGGATGTGGAAGCTTTGGAAAGGTTTCAGAGGAGATTCATAAAGATGTTGCCTGGTATGGAGGGAGGTCTTACGAGGTAAGGCTGATGGACCTGAGGCTGTTTTCATTAGAGAAGAAGGTTGAGAGGTGACTTAATTGAGACATATACAATAATTAAAGGGTTAGGTAGGATGGACAGTGAGAACATTTTCCTCGGATGGTGATGGCTCGCACAAGGGGAGATGCATTAAATTGAGGGGTGACAGATGTCAGAGGTAGATTTTCACTCAGAGGGTAGCAGGGAAGTAGGGACATGGAAGCACTACCTGCTACAGTTGTAGAGTCGCCAACTTTAAGTACATTTAAATGGTCATTGGATAGACATATGGACGAAAATGGAATAGTGCAGGTTAGATGGGCTTCACAGGTCGGCGCAACATTGAGGACCGAAGGGACTGTACTGCGCTGCAATGTTCAATGTTCTGTAATATATACTGGAACAGAGATTCTTACAGGTAAGAGGCAGACTTGATCAGGGAGCTTAAGGTGAAGGAATCCTCAGCAGACAATGATCATAATTTGACTGAAATTACTCTTAAGTTTGAGACGGAGAAGATAGAATCAAAGGTAATGGAATACAGCTGAATAAAGGCAACCACAGAGGCATGAGAGAGGAAGTGGGTAGAATTGACTGGGAGAGGAGTGTATCAGGAAAGAGAGTGGAACAGCAATGGCAGGAGGTTTTGTGAGTGACTCAGGAGACACAGCAGAGATTCATCCCGAGGGAAAAGAAGCATGGTACAGGGAGGATGAGGCAATCATGGCTGAATAGGGAAGGCAGGGAAAGCATAAATGTAAAAGAGAAAACAGATCATTTGGGGAAGGTTAGTGGAACCAAAGGATTGGCAACTTGCAAATACCAATAGAGGGCAACAACAAACGATATAAGGAGGATCAAGATGAAATATGAGGGTAGGCTAGCCAGACATATCAAGGAATACTGTAAGAGTTTCTTCAGATACATAAAGGGCAATAGAGACGCAAAAGTGGACATTGAAACGCTGGAAAATGACGTTGGAAAGACAGTTGTGGGAAAAAGGAAATGGCTGATGAATTGAACAACTCTTTTGTATTTGACTTCATGGTGGAAAGTACGAGTAATGTCAAATAAATTCAAGAGAGTCTCGGGGCAGAGCTGAGTATGATGGCCATCACTAAAAGAGAAGGTTCTAGAAAAATAGAATGGCCAGAGAGACACAGACACACACAGATAGAGAGAAGAGAGATGGACGGTGGTTCAGCAGTTAATACTGCTGCCTCAGCGCAAGCGACCCAGGTTACATTCCAGCCTTGAATGACTGTCGGCATGGAGTTTGTACATTCTCCTTATATCTGCCTGGGTTTCCTCTGGGTGATTAGATTACTTACAGTGTGGAAATAGGCCCTTCGACCCAACAAGTCCACACCAACCCGCCGAAGCGCGACCCATTCCCCTACATTTACCCCTTCAGATAATACTACAGGCAATTTTAGCCTTGCAAATTCACCTAACCTGCGCATTTTTGGACTGTGGGAGGAAACCCACGCAGACACGGGGAGAATGTGCAAAATCCACACAGTCAGTTGCCTGAGGCAGGAATTGAACGCCGGTCTTGGGCGCTGTGAGGCAGCAGTGCTAACCACTGTACCGCTTTGGTGCCCTCCTACCGTCAAAAGATGAGCAGGTTAAGTGGATGAGCCATGGGAAGTATAGGGTTACAGAGATGGGAAGGGTTTGGAGAGGCTGTCCGTCAGAGGGTTGGTGTGGAATCAATGGGCTGTATGAGCTGCTTTCATCCTGTGGGGAATCTATGGAAACCCGAGGAGAGAAAGAAGTGGTGTGGAGAAAGGCAAACAGAGATATCATTGAGCATGAGCGATGGAGAGGGAAAGATACCGAGAGGGATGTGGCTCAAATTACCCTCAGGGAGCAATAGCAAGATCACAGAGAGCTGAGAGAGGTTGGCTGGAAAGGACAAAGATCAGAAATACTGATTGCCAGATCAGTTCCTCAAAAACCTGGGGAGATGGCATGAGAGTGGGCAGGGGTAGATGTGAAGGATATGGCAGAGAGGGGAATTTATAGAAAGCTGTGGTAGGGACAGGCAGCTGGGAAATGGTGGCAGAGAGGGAGGCAGGCAGTGAAATCTGTGGGATCAGACTGTGCAGCAGCTACCTTTTTGCCCCTCTGTCTTCCCACAACCCCTCTACACATCAGAGCTCACCCCCTTGTGATACAAACCCCAGAGACTGCATGAGCCCCACAATTGTTCTCCCCGGGGAGTGTGTGCTTGTGTGTAAATGAATGACAGGAGACGGGACAATTTATTATAATTGTTTCTCACTATGTCCCCACATCATCCTGTGTTTCAGCTCCGAAACAAATCTCCTCGGAGTCGATGGGTGGAAAGACAGAGAGAGAAATGAACATTTTTTTTTTCAAATTCCTGCATCAAAAGCAAGATCCCACCGCTCGTTGCCTCCACAATCTGACAGTCTCCTCCCAACCCAGCCACTGATATTAAACCCAGAGACCGGTAACGGGAAGGTTACTCAGACTGCCTCCGGACTGTCCCAGTGTTTCTGTTTGAGAGGAGCAGGGACAGAAATATTTATTGTCTCCCACCCCCAACATCCCCTTCCCACTCCATACCAACCTCATTCCCACTGCCAGAGTCCGTGTCTCCCTCAGTGTTCAACTTTCAGTATCTCAGAAATACACCCAGGAGAGAGATGGAAATTGATCAGATCAAAACTGAGATGTTCTGAAACAAATCTGAGGATCAGCAAACGAGATACCATCACTGACTGACTTCCAAAGTCTCTATGTTTCATTAGCACCACGCCCTGATCTTAAACCCATTGAATAGGAACAGATTTCGAATGAGATCAGGGGAAAATGCTTTCTGAGTGCCCCCAGGGTTTATTTTCTGAGGGGCTGGGCAATGACTCAGTGGTGGAGACTCACTCAGCACAACTTGTGTCCCTCTCCCACTTTTCCCACCACCCGCCCCCCAGCCACCACCATCCTTTGGGTTTAATCTGCCCCGTCCAGCTGGTTCTCTGACACTCCAGGAGTAAGAAGAAGCACAAAAAAACACAATGTTCCCCAGACTCACTCCCATTCAAAGGGCACCACCCCCATGCCGCTCCGTCTGGGATTAGTGCAGTTTCTACATGAAATATTAATGAGGAACCTTCCTCTGGTACAGGCACCTCTCTATCTGAGTGTCCCTGTCGCTCTCTTTCACTCCTCTCTTCCTCTGACTGACCCTATCCACTTGTCCATCTCTGTTCAGCTTTCTCCTCCTGCTCTCACAAATCGATCAATGTTTTTCTTTCTCTGTCCTTTCTCCCTCTTCCTCTTTCACTATCCCCACCCACATCTTCAGCTCTGCTCAGATTTCCCTTTCATCTCGCAAATCTCTCTCTATCCATTCCAGGCATGTTTTGATTGAACTGCCCTCTCCTGCCTCACGTTTGCCTTGTGCTCCAATCTCAGCCATGTCTCAGAGAGTGAGGGGATGACGAGTGGTGTGGGAGTGTCAGAGCTATGGGGAAACTATTAGGACATCAGTGCCATCAGCCTGGGGCCCTATGGATAGGCTAACGTAACATGTGAGAGTGAGCTGCAGGCCAAGGGAATGCACAGCAAGATCCCACAGGTAGCTGTATGCAGGGGATCGCCATGATATTCATTCAACAACCAGTCAGAGCCCACTGCTGCTCACCCCCCACCTCCTCAGTGCCCTCCCCAGAGAGGGGCTGATATTGGAGTGAAGGGTATTCTGCACAGCTGGATCCCACCAGCTGTCCCCAGTTTACCCCGCTCCACGTTGAATGAAACTGAAGGTTTCTGTACCTTCATCACCAATGTGCATTCCCTTTGCCCTCACCTCCTGAATTTCCTGAATGTGAAAACTGTTGCTCCCTGCTACTGTAAAGGAAATGGCTGCAGTCTACCCCCGCACATCAAGATCCCACAGGCTGTAATGTAAACCAGCACCCCCGACCCCCTTATCCCCACTAAAGCACCAGCAAATGCTAAACTCTCCCGTTTCAACCAGGAAGTGGCCTGGGACTGAACACGGAGTAAACCATCACACCCTCCCTCCAGATCCGGTACCTAGCCCCCTACCACCCCATCCTTCTTTCAGCTGTCTTCCTTTTCCATCTAACACCCCCATCTTCATCCCCCGCCCCTACAATCCCTGCTGTGCTGGATCCCACAAGAAGCAAAATATGAAAATGGCCAATCGTTGATGGATTTGGGTTAATATCATCCTTAACGTTGGCCAAAAGGGAGTGGGGGAGCGGGGGAGAGTCCGATCCTGCATTTCTTGCCCCTTTGCAATGCTGAGGAACCGACTCTGAAAACCCCACTCCCTCACCAAACCCCACTCCCAACCCGAGACAGTAGTGAGATCCCAGTCAATGGCAACAATTCCTTCTGTTCATTCCCCTATACTCACAGATAGACTGAGAAGGGTAGGAGGAGGGAATGGGACATTGTGTGTGTGGGGGGGGGAGTTGGGATCCCACTCCCTTCCCACACCATGATCTCCTCTGACCACCCACACACCTCCCCACTAAAGTGGCGACAATTCCCAGTGGAACTTCTCCCAATATTCCGAGAGGAATTACAGGAAAGAAAATGGCTGCCTGGAGAGACAGGAAAATCCAACCCTCTCTTTCCCTCCCCCATTAACCTCTGCTGATCAATAAACTGCATTTCAGTGGCACCTGCAACTTCCATTTAGCATAGTCTGAAATAATAATACAGCCCTTCCACAATAATTGAAAAAAGCTTCAGAGACTCAGGATTTCACCCTCACCCTCCCAACACCTCCATCCTCACGCCCCCCGCCATACACACACCTCCACCTTCACCCTCCCACCCTCACACACATAAACACAATCCCGCAGAAGAGGACCATAAGAATGAGGAGCAGGAAATGGTCGTCTGGTCATTTGAGCCTCCTGAGTCATTCACTATAATGAGCTCCACATACCCACCCTCTCACCATCAGCCTTATTTCCTTTCCTTGTCAAAAATCTATTTCTCTTTTCTTTAAACTCATTTACTGAGGAAGCCTCAACTACTTCAACTGGCAGGGCTTTCCATAGATTCACAATCCTTTGGGTGAAAAACTTCCTTCACATTTCAGTCCGAATCTGCTCCTCCTTATTTAGAGGCTATGCCCACTTTTCCCAGTTTCACCTACCAGTGGAAACACCCTCTTTACTTCTATCTTATCTTTCCCCTTCATAATTTCACATGATCCTATGATATCCACTGCCACCCCACCATCCCCACTATTGTAGGAAATCCCAATGAATATAATCCCAGTCTGATCAGATTCTCTTCATAAGCCATCCCCCTGAACTCCGGAATCAACCTAGAGAACCTCCTCCTCTGCACCACCTCTAGTGCCAGTACATCCTTTCTCAAGTAAGGAAACAAAGCCTGCACACTGTGCTCCAGGTATGGCCTCTCCAGCACCCTATACAGCTGCAACGTAGCCGTCCTGCTTTTAAACTCAATGCCTTGCGCAATGAAAGACAACATTTTTTTTTTCTGAATGACGTGTTGCATCTGCAGACCAACATTCTCTGATCCATGCATAAGGACCCCCAGGTCCCTCTGCACAGCATCATGCTGCAACTTTCTTTCAACATTCAGAAACAGTCATTCTCACAGTTATTCCAAATTGGATGATTTCACATTTATTAACATTGTACTCCACCTACCAGACCTTTGGCCACTCACTTGAGCCATCGATGTCCCTTTGTAGACTTTCAGAGTGCTCTGCACACTTTACTCTACCACTCACCTTCGTGTAATCTGCAAACATTGGCACTAAATGTGGTCCCCAACTCCAAACCCTCTCTGTAAAGAGTGAATAAATGCGGTCCTAATGCTAATAACTGAGGCAAAACCTCGTCACTGATCAATAACCAGGAACGCACTCATTTATCTCCACTGTTTGCTTCCTGTCAGTTAACCCATCCTGTATCCATGCTAATACATGGCTTGTATGTTTAGTTTATGCCAGAACCTTTTGTGTAACACCTTGTCGAATGAAGGAAGATCCCACACACAGTCTCACTGCGTTCCAACAAAAGCACATCACACACACGGTTAGAAACCAGAGACTGCAAAGGTTGGGACACTGTCACCCCCTCCCCTCACGTTTGTGTATCTGTCCAACTTCTCTCTGTCTCATTCTCTCTATCCCAGGCTGTCATCATGTGCTGGGAACTATTTATCTTGCAATTTCTGTGCTCAGTGACAGGAGATTATCACAACCCCCAACCCAGCCCTTGTATCTACTCCCTGCTCCCCACATCCCCATCCTCACGGCCCTTCAGGCTGACTCCCATCTCTGCCTTTCCATACCCTCACTCTCTGGGCGCCCCTATCCACCTCCTTGATGATCCAGTGGTGTTGTTGTATAACTATTAACCCAGAAGTTCTGGGAACCTGCGTTCAAATCCTGCCATGTTGAAATCTGATTTCAGTTTTAGAAAAATCTGGAATTAAGTGTTGACCGTGAAACCATTGCCAATTGTGGGGGAAAAAAATTATCCGGTTCATTAATGTCCTTTAGAGAAGGAAATTGCAATCCTTACCGGTTCTGGCCTCCATGTGACTCCAGAGCCACAGCAATGTGGTTGATTCTCCACTGCCCTCTGAAATGGCCTCACACGCCATTCAGTCGTATCAATCTCTAGAATGTAACTACAAAGAAATGAAACCAGACAGACCACCTTACATCGACCTTGGTATCAGAAAACACTATGGTAAAAACACAAATAGCGCTATCCTCTGTACTGGAATCTGGGAGCTCGTGCCGAAATTGAGAGTACGGTCTCACAGACGAGTCAAGCAACAGCCTGATATAATCATTCTTATTAAATCATATCTTATGTACCCAGACACCACCATTACCATCCCTGGATATGTCCAGTCCCAGTAGCAGGCTAGATCCAGCTGAGGTGGCAGCACAGTGGCATACAGTCGGGAGCGAGTTGCCCGGGGAGCCCGTGACATCGACACTGGACCCCATGAGGTCTCATGGCGTCAAGTTAAGCAAGGGCAAGGAAACCTCTTACAGCTGACAATGTATCGTCCTCCTTCAGTTGATAAATCGGTGCACCTCCATGTTGAACAACACTTGGAGGAAGCACTGAGGGTGGAAAAATGTATACTGGTTGGGGGATATCAAAGAGTGGCTCGGCAGCAGCACTACTGATCGGATTGGTCGGGTCCGAAAGGAGATAACCGCTACAGTGGGTCTCTGGCAGGTGGTGAAGGAACCAACAAGTGCAGAAAATGTACTTTATCTCACCCTTACTAATCTGCCAGTTGCAATCACCTCTCTCCATGACAGTATAGATAAGAGTGACCACCGCACTGTCCATATGGAGACGAAGTCCTGTCTTCACATTGAAAATACCCTCCATCTTTTGTGTGGTGCTATCACTGTGCTAAATGAGACAGACTTCGAACAATATCTAGCAGCTCAATACTGGGCATCCATGATGAAGTTTGGGCCATCAACAGCAGCAGAACTGTACTCCAGCACAATCTGTAACCTCATAGCCCAATATATCCCCCACTCAACCATTCTCACCAAGCCAGGGATTAATCTTGGTTGAATGTTGAGTTCAGGAGGGCATGCCAGGAACATCGTCAGGCATATCAAAATATGAGGTGTCAACCTGGTGAAGGTACTAAACAGGAGTACTTGCATGCCAAATGGCATAAACAGGAAGTGATAGACAGAGCGAAGTGATCCCACAACCAACGCATGAGATCGAAGCTCTGCAGTCCTTCCATATCCAGTCCTGAATGGTGGTGGACAACTTAACAACTCACTGGAGGAGATGCTCCACAAGTATTCCCATTCTCACTGATTGAGGAGCCCAGCACATCAGTGCAAAAGATAAGGTTGATGCATTCGTAAATATCTTCAGTCAGAAATGCTAAGTAGATGATCCATCTCAGACTTCTCCAGTGGTCCCCAACATCACAGATACCAGTTTCCAGACAATTCGATTCACTGCCCGAGATATCCAGAAATGGCTGGAGGCACTGGATACTGCAAAGGCAATGTGCCCTGAGAACATTCTGGCAATAGTACTGAAGAAGTGCGCTCCAGTACATACCACTCCTCACCCCCACCCCCACCCCCACCCCCCAGCCAAGCTCTTCCGGTACAGTTGCAACATTGGCATCTACCTGACAATGTGGAAAATTGCCCAGGTATTTCCTGTACATAAAAAGCTTGACAAATCCAACCCGGCTAATTATCACATGATCTGCCGACTCTCCATCAACAGGACTATCAAACAGAGTGGTGCTGGAAAAGCACAACAGGTCAGCCAGCATCCGAGCAGTCAGATTCTGCCTGACCTGCTGTGCTCTTCCAGCAACGCTCTGATCTAAATACTGGTTTCCAGCATCTGCAGTCCTCACTTTTGTCGAGGGCCATCAAACAGCACCTGCTCAACAACGCCCAGTTTGATTTCCGTCAAAGTCATTCAGCTCCTGATCTCATTGCAGCCTCGGTTCAAACATGGACAAAAGAGCTGAATTCCAGTGGTGAGGTGTGAGTGACAGCCCTTGACATCAAGGCTGAATTTGACCGGGTATGACATCAAGGAGCCCTGTCAGAAATGGAATCAATATGTATTTGGGCCAAATACTTCACTGGTTAGAGTCATACCTGGCACAAAGGAATATGATTGTGGTTGTAGAGTGTCAGACATCTAAGCACCAGGACATCACTGCAGGAGAAATTGGTAGTGTCCTAGGCCCACAGCTCTTCAGCTGCTTCATCAATTCCCTTCCCTCTGTCATAAGGTCAGAAGTGGGGATGTTCGCTAATGTTTGCACAGTTTTCAGCACATGTCATGACTCCTTCGGTCCTGAAGCAATCCGTGCTCAAATGCAACAAGATCTGGACAATATCCAGGCTTGGGCCAACAAGTGGCAAGTAATGTTCACGCCACACAAATGCCAGACCATGACCATCATCAATAAGAGACACTCTAATCACCACTCCTTACATTCAACGGTTTTACCATCACAGAATCCTCCACTGTCAACATCCTTGGAGTTACCATTGATCGGAAACACACTGGACTCACTACATAAAAACAGTGTTTACAAGAGCAGGTCAGAGACCACGGATGCTGTGGCGCGTAACTCACCTCCTAACACCCCAAACTCTATCCACTATCTACAAGGTACAAGTCAGGAATGTGATGGTATACTCCCCACTTGCCTTGGTGGGTACTGCTCCAACAATACTCAAGGAGCTTGACACCATCCAGGACAAAGCAAACCACTTGATTGGCACCACATCGACAAGTATTCAACCCCTCCACCACCAGCGCCCAGTGGCAGCAGTGTGTGTTATCTGCAAGATGCACTGCAGAATTATACACAAGATTCTTCAACAGCACCTTCCAATCCACCTCGAAGGACAAGGGCAGCTGGTACTTGGGAACACCACCACCTGCAAGTTCCCCTCCAAGCCACTCACCACCCTAACTTGGAAATATACCACCGTTCCTTCACAGTTGTTGGGTGAAAATCTTGGAATTCCCTCCCTACCGGCATTGTGGGTCAACTCACAGCAAGTGGACTGCAGTGATTCAAGATGGCAGCTCACCACCACCTTCTCAAGGGCAAATAAGGATGGGCTGTCAATGTTAGCCAGTCAGTGACGCCCAAGTCCGTCAAAAGAATATTTTTAAAAAGTTTCTATCATTTAAACCTCTGTTTCTGAAATGTTTTAGTTACTTTCATTTTGTAAACCTGACTCGGAACATGACAGCATTGATGGATTAAAATGATGGGACGGTCTGGAGAGTTTGATGAGGAGGCGGGCGAAGATGACAGACAGAGGAATTGTGATGGAGAGGCAGAAAAGGAGTGTGTGTGTGTGTGTGTGTGTGTGTGTGTGTGTGTGTGTGTGTGTGTGTGTGTGTGTGTGTGTGTGTGTGTGTGTGTGTGTGTGTGTGTGTGTGTGTGTGTGTGTGTGTGTGTGTGTGTGTGTGTGTGTGTGTGTGTGAGAGAGAGAGGGGGGGAGAGAGAGAGAAGAGTGGAGTGAGAAAGAAAGAGCCAGACGATGGAGGAAGAGAAATGGAGGAAGCCCCAAGACTGAGGGAAGGAAACTGACACAGCGGGACAGAGTGAGAAAGAAAATGTAAAATCACAGCCTCTGAAAATGATATTTTGACTTTGAGCCACTTGTTACACTATAGGAAGCTGTCGGAGAATCGTCCAGTTACAAATAGAGGCCACACACTGATCTTGTGAAATTGACGAACACTAGTTTATTTCTCACCATATCCTGGGAAAGAGAAATTGACAGGACTGATAGAAAATGGGCACTTTGCTCAGTTAAGTCAATGATTCTATTCCCCAAGCTACAGAGTTTTTAGAGTGTTACAGTAGTGTTACTGTAGTTTAATGTTAATTACAAGACAAGATGAATGAAGTTACATTCAATGGAAAACAATCGGTTGGCCTGTCGTAGCAATCAGGTAATAACTGTAACAGGAGGTTCCGTTCCTCTGCTAAAGCAGGTGCTAATGTCCAGTATCCTGGTTCCAATGGGCCTGCAGGGTGGTGCGTATTCTTGTCAGGTATCTGGGTGCCACTCAGTCCAGGGAGTCTTTGTTGGGCTTCCGACCTGAGGGCAGTGTGGATGCCCTCGGGGCTGCAGGAGCGGTGATGTTATTGTGAGGTAGGAAGGCTGTTTTCAGATGATCTGATGAGTGTATTCCTTCAGCCTGGAAGCTGTTTAGGTAATGTCTTGTTTTGCTGTTTAGTTCCTGAGCTGGTTTTAGTCAAGTTGAGGGATTATTGAGCAAAGAAAGAAAAGTTACAACCCAGGAACAGACCCTTCGGTCCTCCAAGCCTGAGCTGATCCAAATGTACTCTCTAAACCTGTCGGCCAATTCCTAAGCATCTGTATCCCTCTGCTCCCCACTTACTCATGCATTTGTCCAGATGCATCTTAAATGAATCTACCATGCCTGCCTCTACCACCTCGGCTGGCAACGCTTTCCAAATGCCCACCAACCTCTGTTGATGTACTTGCTGTGTGTATCCCCCTTAACCTTTCCACCTCTCACCTTAAAAGCATACCCTCTCATTATTGAATCCTTCACCCAAGTAAAAAGCTTGTCTCTATCCATCTTGTCTATAACCTTCATAATTTTGTAATCCTCAATCAAGTCCCCCCTCAATCTCCTATTTTCTAATGAAAATAAACCTAACCTACTCAACCTCTCTTCATAACGAGTATCATCCATACCAGGCAACATCCTCGTAAACCTTCTCTGCACCCTCTCCAAAGCGTCCACGTCCTTTTGGTAATGTGGTGACCAGAACTATATACTGTATTCCAAATGTGGCCGAACCAATGTCTTGTACGATTATAACATGAGATAACAACACTTATACTCAATACCTCGTCCAGTGAAGGCAAACATACCAGATGCCTTCTTGACCACTCTATCCAACTGTGCAGTAACCTTCGGGGTACAATGGATCTGCACTCCCAGTATGCTCTGTTTTGCTAAGAACAGACATGGTTTCTGTGAACAAGTAGTGGGCAGGCAGAGTGGTTTATCTTTTATCGTACAATTCCTCTTTTTTTTGTTTTTGTCAGGGAAGCGCTGAGTTAGGCGTAGAGGCGAAGGGAGGAATGTATCCAGAGCCAGGGGGAGGGTCGGAATCAGTGGGGTCGGATTTGGAGTCCGAGTCTGAAACCACATATTTCGTGTCGGTGACAAAGTTATTATCCCAGTGGACCTTCACGAGTTGGGTGTTAAGGTCATGGCAGGGGGGTAGCAGCATTGAGAACAAGCTCAGACAGCACATTTTAATAGCTATGACAAGAACTGCAATAACGACAATGATAATAATGAGGATTATGAGTCCCTGTAGCAAGGCTGTGCCCCAGAAATCCAGCCAGGAGCTTGCCCAGTTCCATGGGTGACATTTTGGTTTTTGGTTGTGCAGTACAGCTGAGTTAGTAATGTTCCCACGGGGGCCGGGTATGTAACTGCAGCAATGAGAGCTGATCAGGGCACATGTGCCCCCTTTCTCCGCCAGCGGATAATCCAGGGGCAGACCTGTTTCACTGGGCCACCGTGTGAACGGCAAGAACTTCCGCATTCAGCTGGGTGAGTTCTTTGGATGTGGCATTGTCTACCTCCTCCAAGGGGATGGCCAGCAGCTGGGCTTCTATTTCCAATCAGGTAAAAACAATGACTGCAGATGCTGGAAACCAGATTCTGGATTAGTAGTGCTAGAAGAGCACAGCAGTTCAGGCAGCATCCGAGAAGCAGTAAAATTGACGTTTGATGAAGGGGTTTTGCCCGAAACGTCGACTTTACTGCTCCTCGGATGCTGCCTGAACTGCTGTGCTCTTCCAGCACTGCTAATCCAGAATTCTATTTCCAATCGAATGGCTGCATCGGTGGATGAAAAGACAGAGAGAGGCTGGTCAAGGGGGTTGAGGGTTCACTTCCAGTGAGACGGTGGCTTCGTGAAGGGAGAAGACTGGGAATGTTATACAAATGGGTCCACGTGCCCAACATAGCAGCTCCTGGTTAAGGATAACAGGAACCAAGGGGAGGCTTTGTGGCTGTAAATAAAGTAAGTGCCATTATAGTTTCTCAGGCGGTCGGTTAAGGTCCCTGTCCAGGTGGTGGTGAAAGTGGGGCTTCTCCTGTTCCTGTTGAGGTTCAGTGTCCTGCCCTCTGATGTGGACTGACTTGCTGTGGGGTGAGGAGCAAGGAGTTGGCGCGCCGGCTCCAGCCAGCATTCCATCTGGATGGATAGCTGTTTTTGAGGCAGATCGATCCGATAGGTGTGCCCTGTCCGCGAGTGTCTGTGAGGAGTAGGGCCGGGGGTTCATAGAGAAGATTGTATGAGGGATAGAACATACCCTTAAAATTGTTTAACGGGTACTCTGCGGATTTCCAACAGGCTGGAGAATTACCTCTGTAAGATCCCATTCACGGTGGTAGGCTGATAGTGGTCACTTCAGCCCTTCCAACCCACCATTCAGACATGTCTGATTCATTAAAGGGGAAGGCTCTCAAGCGAATGTTCCATTGGGAGTGCATAGGGACATGAGCGCCAACCAAACAACTACTCTGGCTGACTCTCTGAGGATACACACAGGTCACACAGAGGAATATATTGACCAGTGACTCGCGAATGGTAAGGTGTCTCACTGCATGATCCTGGTTCGAGTCATCCCATGACAGGATGATCGGGGGAGTATAAAGATGGTGATGGCTGTGGCGGTTAGCTGGAGCTTTCCTCGAAGTGTGGAGTTGTCGTTTGCTGTGCTTACTGGTTGTTGTCATTTGGGGGCGGAGCTCACTTGCAGCTCGTCCCGTATGTCCAATCAGGGTTTCCCTTCAGTTTGACATCTGTCGGGGTTGTCAGAGGCACCAAGTATGGACCTTTCCACCGAGGAGAGAGAGAATCTGTTCCCAGTGATTTGAGCATTACATCGTCCCCAGGTAGGAACGGATGATATGGCTCCTGGTGGGTGTGGGCATTCGCTGCCTTTATCAAATCATGGTGAAGGTTAATGACCCTACTGAGGGCTTGGCCCTAATCCAGCAGAGCTTCCTGTGTCGGTGTAGTGCTGTATCTGTTGAGAGGTTTGGGGGGCCTGGTCACTAAGGGCATGGGTCTTCACATAAGATCCAAAATTGGGATGGAGGACAAACTTTAGGATGATATTTGGGGCGAACTGAATTGAGGGTAACACAACATTTGACGAGGCAATATTTGGTGGGCGAAACATTTGTGCGGGGGGAGTGCAACATATGAGGGAGGGTAATATTCTTTTGGGGTGACTCAAGATTTTGGGATGGGGAAATTACTGTGATGGCGGGGCAAAGTTGTGGAGTAAAGACAAGGGCAAAAGTGGGAGGTAGTGAAACGTGTTGAGGGAATATCTGCTGGGGAAAAAAAGAGAAGAAGGGGAAGGTGTGAAATGGGGGGTGTATGGGGTTTCAAAATTGGATGACACAACGTTCGAGAGGTCACATTTGACAGGGAGTCACGTTCAGCAATTGTGGATAGAGAAAATAATTGGGGTGGCGCAGAAAAAATGCAGTGAGAGGGAGGGACAGAAAGGTAGAGACAGGGGACAGAAAAAATGCAGACAGAGAGTGGGGGGTGACACACAGCTAGAGGAAATGGACAGACAGAGGGAGAATGAAATAAAGAGTTGAGAGTGTAACAGACAGAGACGCAGGAGGGAAAGACAGAAAGACCAAAAGAGAGAAAGGAGGAGAGACTTTGAGAGAAAGATACAGGGACACAAAGTGAGAAACAATGAGACTAAAATGACAATATGAGAAAGAGACAGGAAGTCATTCAGAGACAGGCAGGAGTTCAGGAAAGACACAGTCTGAAAAGGTGATACTCACCATTACTGTGTGTCCCAGCTCTCTCTCTCGCTGACTTCTCACACTCCCTCGCTCCCATGAGGGACAGACACTGCTCCTAGGGTTCACTTCAGGCAGGGCCTGTCTCAGGGACGGGTTTGTAAAAGTTCAAAACTTGAACTGAGCTTCCAGCAGCACACACACACACACACACACACACACACACACACACACACACACACACACACACACACACACACACACACACACACACACACACACACACACACACACACACACACACACACACACACACACACACACACACACACACACACACACACACACACACACACACACACACACACACACACACAAATCCACACAGAGAAAAGGCTGCAGTTTCAAACCAGAAACAAAACGCTTTTATTCAGACAAGGGAACAGTCTTCTGCAGCCAAGGAACACAGATTTATCCCACAGGGGAACATCGTATTTCCACACAGACAAACACATATGTGAGTGAAATAAACTTAACCAGTAAAGTTAGTGAGTTTATAAGAGTCAACATCAAACTATTTGACAGATGAACACGAAGGGACTAATGAATCTATTGTGCCAGTGGACGTTTGTTCATTGTTCAAATGATCATGAGTTTGTTGGACACATTCACCGCCTCCCTAACAATACTTGAGGCACATCACAGCACTGTCTCACCACTCAATGGTTAAACCTAGACAAGTGTCATTTACTGCACACACAGTCTCTGTGTGTATATGTTTCTGTCTGTCTGTATATATGAGTGAGTCAGTGTGTCCGTGTGTGTGCATGTTTCTCTGTATCTGTATAGATATGCGAGTCAGTGTGTCTGTGTGCGTATATGTTTCTGTGTGTGTTTATGTGTGTCGGTGTGTGTGTGTTTCTGTATATCTGTATGTATATCTGTGCCAGAGCATCTGGATGTTACAATGCTGACACTTTTACAAGCTTATTTTGTCCTTCATTTAAAAAAAATATCTATAAGACATAAATGCAGAAATTAGACCAATCAGCCCATCGAGCCTGCTCCACTATTCAATCATGGCTGCTACGTTTCTCATCCCTATTCTCCCTCTAAAACTTGATCCCCTTGACAGTTAAGAAATTATCTAACTCCGTCTTAAATATATTCAAAGTACTGGCCTCCACAGCTTTCTGAGGCAGTGAATTCCATAGATGCATCACTATTTGGCTGATACCGTTTCTCCTTGACTCCATTTAAAAAGGTCTTCCCTTTACACTACAACTGTGCCCTCGGTCCGAATCTTTCTTACCAATGGAAACATCTTCCCTACATCCATTCTGTCCTGGACATTCAGTATTCCAGATTTCAATTAGATTCCTCCTCATTCTTCTGAACCCCATCGAGTGCGGACCCAGAGTCCTGAGACATGTTAAGCTTTTCATTCCTGGGGCCATTCTCGTGAACGTTCTCTGAACAGACTCCAGGGCCAGTCCATCCAGGAGCGTCAGAAGTAAAAGTGATGAACTGACAGCGTGGATCAGTACTTGGGACTATGATGTTGTGGCCATAACAGAGACGTGGTTTTCACAGGGGCAGGGATGGTTGCTAGATGTTCAAGGGTTGAGAACGTTTAAGAAGAACAGGAAGAGTGGAAAATAGGAGGGGTGTAGCATTGCTAATCAGAGAGTGCATCACAGCTACAGAAAGGATGCCTGTTGAGGAAGGTTTGTCTACTGAATCAGTATGAACAGCAAAGGAGCATCCATCCATTAGGGGTTTCCTATAGACACCCTAATAGCAGTAGAGAGATCAAAATACTCATAGGCTGGCAGATTTTGGAAAAATGCAGATTTAGCAGGTTTGTGGTTATGGCTGACTTCAACTTTCCCAATATTGATTGGAATCTCCTTAGTTCAGATGGTTTGGATGGAGCTGCTATTGTCAGGTGTGTTCAAGAGGGTTTCCTTACTCAGTATGAGGACAGGCCGACGAGGGGAAAGGCCATTTTGGATTTGATGCTTGGCAATGAGCCAGGATAGGTGTCGGATCATGCGGTGGGAGAACACTTTGGTAACAGTGACCACAACTGCCTCACATCTACCATAGTCCTGTAAAGGGAAAGGAGCAGTTACCAAAGGAAGATATTTAATTGGGGAAGAGGAAATTATGACGCTATCAGACAGGAGTTGGGAAGGACAGATTGGGAGCAATTGTTCCACAGAAAGGGCATAACAGATACGTGGAGAGTATTTAAGGAGCAGTTGTTGCGAGTGATGCACAGATTTGTCCACTGACACAGGCAAGAATAGGTAACATTAAGGTGCCTTGGTTGACAAGAACAGAGGAGCTTCTCGTTAAAGGGAAGAAGGTAGCTTATGTGAGCTGGAGGAAGCAAGGATCTAGTACAACGTTAGAGGATTGCAGGCTTTCTAGAAAGGAGCTCATAAATGTACTGGGGAGAGCCAGGATGGGGCATAAAAAAAGGCTTCTCAGGAAGGATTATGGAGAACCCAAAGGCATTTTACTCATTTGTTATGAATAAGAGAATGTAGGGTCAGTCAGGGATAGCGTGCGGAACTTGTGTGTGGAATCTAAGGAGATAGAGGAAGTCTTAAATCAGTTTTTTTCCTTCAGTTTTCACTAAGGAAAGGGACCTTCTGGTGAATGAGAACTTTGAGGATCTGGGAAAAAGGCATGAACACATCAAGATTGATGAAGTTGATGTCTTTGGTGATGGCCACTACACTGAGCTCTGTCCCGACCCTCTCTTTATTTTTTGGGGGGATATTAATCATGTCTTCCACAATAAAGACTGACACAGAATAATTATTCAATTCTTCAGCTATTTCCTTTTACCCACCACTATCTTTCCGCGTCATTTGCCAGAAGCCCAATGCCCACTTCTACCTCTCTTTTGCCCTTCCTTTGTCGAAAGAATGTCTTACGGTATTGCTTAATATGACTGGCTAGCTTACCCTCATATTTCATGGTGCTCCTCCTTATTTTTTTTGTTGTTACCCTCCATTGGTCTTTGCAAATGCCTAATGCTTTGGTTTCCCACTGTCCTTCCCCAAATGATCTGTTTTCTCTTTTATTTTTACAATATTCCTGAATTCCCTCGTCAGCCATGATTACCTCTTCCTCCCTGTACCATGCCTCTTTGCCCTTGGGATGAATCTCTGCTGTGCCTCCTGAGTTACTCCCAGAAACACCTGCCATTGCTGTTCCACTGTCTTTCCTGATACACTCCTCTCCCGGTCAATTCTACCCACCTCCTCTCTCATGCCTCTGTAGTTGGCTTTATTCAGCTCTAATACTGTTACCTTTGATTGCAAAATCTCCCTCTCAATTTGCAGAGTAATTTCAGACATATTGTGATCACTGCCTGCTGAGGATTCCTGCACATTAAGCTCCCTGATCAAATCTGCTTCATTACACATCTCTAAATCCAGGATTGCCTTTTCCCTCCTGGGCTCTACCACAAGTTGGTCCAAAAAGCCATTTCATAGGCGTTCCACAAATTCACTTTCTTGCGAATTGTTCCCAACCTGATTTTCCCAGTCCACCTGCATATTGAAATCCCCAAATGATCACTGCAACTTTGCATTTCCTTCAAATCTTTTGCATCACCAATTGTTTCTTGCGCCCCATCTCCTGACGACTGCTTGGGGACCTGTACATATCTCCAACTATGATTTTGTTTATACTATGCAATTCCTCAATTCCATCGACACGAATAAGAGACGTTGTAAAGGCAAAGGTGTTGAAGGGGCTTGAAAGAGCCGAGGTTAACAATGGCAGGGGATTGGCCAGTTCTCCCAGTTCAGGGTTTTCTTTCCAGTTTGGGTTAGCTGTGGCAGTCACAAGATCCTGGAGTTCAGAAAAGATTCCAAGCTTCAGCAATCCCAACTTACTTTCCCCCTTGAATTTCTTTGGATGTTGTTCCCTCCTGCCCTCAAGAATCTGTTTCAGTTTACCTATTTTACTAAAGTGTGTGTTCTGGGATGTCTGGATTGGACCAGTCCCTTCGTTAATTTGGTGTATCTGGATGGTTACGTTTTCCAATAACGAAGTTATTCTAAATTCGATTTTCTTTTGTTATACTGTTGTGTTTTAATAAATCCTGTTTTGCTGAAAGGTGAGTGGTCTGACCAGCTGCATCACACCTGGAATATTGATTTCCCATCTGCCTTTAAAAAAGAAAACGTTAGGATCTAAGCTACCTTCTCAATATATTTTGAGGTGGTCTGGCCTGGTCCATAGCAATATTTGTGTGTATGTTTCGGCGTGGGAGTGCATTTGTATGTGTATGGTTCTGTGTGTTTGTCTGTGTCAGTGTAAAGGTCTGTTTGCTCGTGTGCACCTCAGTCTGTGTCTGTTTCTGTTTCTGTTTTTGTGTGTGTATGAATCTATGTCGGTCTGTATGTTTGTGTGTATAAATGTGCCTGTGTGTGTCTCTTTGTATCTGATTCTCTCCCTGTAACTGTCTGCGTGTCTATCTCAATGGAACTATCTCTGCATATTTATAGCGATGAGTTTGTGAGGTAATGTATATGGATGTGTGTATTTGTTTGTATCTGTGTGTGCGTATGTCTGTATCTGTGTGCGTGTGTGTGTATCTGTGTGGGAGCGTGCGTGGGGGTGTGTATTTCTGAGTGTGGAGAGAAGGAGGAGTGAAGCGAGGGCTACCAGGAAGGTAAGGGCTTAATTTATATTTGAGCAGTGGCTGAACAAGTGTCGTATCTCCCTCCCTCCCCCCTGCTCTAACCAGAAGAAAACGATACTGTAAGGTAAGGCTTTTATTTCTTATCTTCCTTTTCCATTTATTTAAGTTCATTGTTTGATTTTAGTTGGTTCATATAAAGCTAAGCTTACAATGGCAGGGACTTCAGACCCGTGGCATGTGCCTCTTGCTTGATGTGGGAGTTTAGGAACGTGTCTGACATTCCAGGCTCTTACACTTGCAAGTAGTGTGTCCAGCTGCAGCTCTTGTTTGACCGCATGCCGGCTCTGGAGCTGTGGATGGACTCACTGTGGAACATCCGCGATGATGAGGAGATCGTGGATACCACGTTTAGTGAACTGGTCACACCGCAGTTTAGGATTACTGAGGGAGACAGTGAATGGATGACCAAAAGACAGAAAAAGAGCAGAAAGGCAGTGCAGTTGTCCCCTGCAGTCATCTCCCTCCAAACCAGGTATACTGTTGAGGGAGATGGTTCACCAGGGGAGGGCAGCAGTTGCCAGGATCATGGCACCGTGGTGGGCACTGCTGTTAGAAGGGCGGGAAGAAGACTCGTAGGACCATAGTCATAGAGAATTCTATGGTGAGGGGAGTGGATAGGCGGTTCTGTCGCTGAAAACAGGACTCGCGGATGGTATGGTGCCTCCTAGGTGCTCGGGTCAGGGATGTCACTGATCGGCTGCAGAACATTCTAAAAGGTAAGGGTGGCCAGCCTGTTGTCTTGGTGCATACAGGTCCCAACGATATAAGTAGAAAGCTAGATGAGGTCCTGAAATAAGAATTCAGGGAGCTAGGAGAGAAGTTAAAGGGGAGTACCTCAAACGTAGTGATCTCAGCATTACTACTGGTGCCACGTGCTAACCAGTGCAGAAATGAAAAACTAGGCAGGAATAACACTTGGCTTGAGAGATGGTGTAGGAGGGTGGAGTTCAGATTTGTTGGACATTGGGACTGGTTCCGGGGAAGGTGGGGCTATTACAAAAGGGACAGTCCACATCGGAACCATACTGGTAGCAATGTCCTTGGGGGATTTTTTTTGCTACCGCTTTTGGGGAGGTTTGAAACTAATGTGGCAGTGGACTGGGAACCATAAGAGAAAACAAGAAGGCAGCGAGGTGGACACTGGAGACTGTAAGAATTATGAATATAGCATTAATAAAGGGAAGAATAGGCATAGAAGTGCCGCAGGACTGGAAGGTTGCTCATGTCTATTACCAACTTAATAGAGTTCTTCGAGGAAAAACCACGCTATTTGGTGATGGCTGTTGATGTCATAGACATGGACTTTAGTAAGGCGTTTGGTAAGGCTCCCCATTGTAGAATAATGGAGAAAGTGAAGTCACATTGTGTGCAACGTGTTCTCGCTAGGTTGAGCAACAGGAAACACAGAGTAGTAGTTGAAGGGAGTTTCTCGAAATGGAGAAAGGTGACCAGTGGTGTTCCACAGGGGTCAGTGTTAGGGCCACTGTTGTTTGTAATATACATAAATGATCTAGAAGAGGCCACTGTTGGTATGATCAGCAAGTTTCATAGATGACACAAAGATTGGTGGAGTAGCAGAAAGCATAAGTGACTGTCAGAGAATATAGGAGGATATAGATAGACTGGAGAGTTGGGCAGAAAAGTGACAGATGGTTTTCAATCCAAACAAATGTGAGGTGATGCATTTAGGCAAATCTAATTGCAGACCGAATTATACAATGAATGGAAGAGTCTTGGGAAAAGTTGATGGTCAGAGAGATCTGTGAGTGCAGGTCCATTGTACCCAGAAGGTTGCTGCACAGGTGCAGAGCAGTCAAGAAGGCATATGGTATGCTTGCCTTCATTGGACGGAGTATTGAGTATAAAAGCTGGCAAGTCATGTTAAACTTGTGCAAGACTTTGGTTCAGCCGCATTTAGAATACTGTGTACATTTCTGGTTGCCACATTACCAGTAGGTTGTGGACTTTGGAGAGGGTGCAGAGAAGGTTTACGAGGATGTTGCTTGGTATGGAAGGTGCTAGCTATGAAGAGAGGGTGAGTAGGTTAGGTTTATTTTCACTAGAAAAAAGGAGATTGAGGGGGAACTTGATTGAGGTTGACAAAATCATGAAGGGTATAGACAGGGTGGATTCAAGGTTTTTCCCAGGGTAAAGACAAGGTAGAGACAAGGTTTTTCCCAGGGTAAAGGATTCAATAATGAGAGGTCATGCTTTCAAGGTGAGAGGTGGAAGGATTAAGGGGGATACCTCACACAGAGGTTGGTGGGGATTTGGAAAGCGTTGCCAGCAGAGGTGGTAGAGGTAGTCACGGTAGATTCATTTAAGATGTGTCTGGACACATGCATGAGTAGTTGGTGGGCAGAGGGATAAAAATGCTTAGGAATTGACCGACAGGTTCAGACAGAACTTTTGGATCGGCTCAGGCTTGGAGTGCCGAAGGCCTGTTCCTGGGCTGCAAATATTGTTTGTTGTTTGTGTCTGTGTGTGTGTATGTACTGAAATGTCTCTGCTGACCTATCTTTACACTTTTTGTTGCTGCGTGCACATCAGCTGCTGTAGATTAGTGTGTGTATTAGTGTGCGTCTATCTGTCTCAGTGTGTCCCGACGTCTGTGTCACTGTGCAGTGGGATGTCTGTTGTTCTGGGGTGAATGCATTGAAATAGTGTTTATCTCTCTGTCCACTTTCTTTCTGTCTGTCTTGTGTGCAAAGTGATACAAATGCCATATTGGTGTATATCTCCAAATTTGTATCTCTATACGTTTGTGCCTGTGGATCTGTCTCTCGGTGCAATGGGACTGGAGGGAAGTTTGAATGAATGAATGAATGAAAATGTGATAAATCAAAGGCTGAGTCTCTTTTGCACATTCCCCGCCCCCCACCCTCGGCTCAAGCCGATTGTATTTAATGTGATGCAATGCCACCTGCTGCTGGTTCTCAACCTGCCACTAAATGAGTGGATGATCTTTTCTGTGGTGAGGGCATCACAGCTTGTGAATCTCTCATGTTGCACAGTTGTGTTATTCTTCAAATAATTTCTTTGGTGACACAGCAGTTTTGGCCGAACGATGTTGCATTCGAGATATGAGCAACGAAAAACAAAAAAAAAATGAGAGGACGAGAGAAAGAGTGGGACATTGTGAGAATGAGAGTTGGATATGGAGACAGAGGTGAAATCTGCCGAGGGCAGATCAGAGTCAGTGATCCTGAGGTTAAAGTAAAGGTCAGAGTGACTTAAACCCAACTCCTGTGCTGGACACTGGCTCCCTCCCCTTCCCTAATGACCAGGACTTGGGGCTGAGTCTGTATCTCTTCAGCTCAGCTGCTTCAACACAAACAACAAAATAGTTTGTTCTGCTGCTTGGTAATTCTTAATGAATAATTTCATTTTTACAGATAGAAGTGATAGATACATTCAATGGAATGGTGCCTTTTTTCACTGATCCCCGAGTAGAGAAACATTGAAATGTGTCCCTGTAACCCCGTATTGAATCCAGTTGGAAAACCAGCACTGCCCTCATCTGTTACCATAGTGACAGGTTATTTCGTTGCTGAAACATTGATCTGATATCAGAAAAACCTGAATAGATTGACTAATGAGTAAGTTTGATCGATTGATGAATTTGGGTAAAGGGATATTTCAGCACATTCTTCAGCTGCTGCCTGAACTTAATCTGGGTCACAGCATAAATCGCAGTGTTAGTGCAGCAACTGAGGAGCTGCAGCATGAAGCCCAATTCCCGCACAAAGCGATGCAGATTCACAGAGGCATATGCCAAATTAAACATCCGATTCCATATCGAATACAGCATTAATGTTGACCATAACAGGATGAAATTGGCCGAGATCACAAACAATAAAATGATAGATGTTTTTCGATTTTGCATTTCTGTATCATGGTGAATATCCCCATTAGTGTGAATCCGGAGTCTCCTGCGGGCTCTGCTGGTCACTAATATATGTCTGATGGTGAAAACATTGAGCAACAGAATCAGGAGAAATGGGACACACGGGGTTAGAATGTGATGGAGGAACTCGATTGTGACCCAGACACGAGAAGATAGAACACCGTTCATTGTGTAACAAAACCAGGGAGCGTTTGCCGACCGATAAAGACCTGTGAGCATGAAATACCAGAAAATGTTCTTGAAACAGCTCAGCACAGTCACTGTTCCCAGAACCACAGCCGCCGTTTTCTCACTGCAATATTTATTTTTCAGCTTCTGGCAACAAATGGCTACAAATCGATCAAAAGTGAAAGTGACGGTGAACCAGACAGAGCAGTCAGTGGCTGCATAAAGCAGGACGGCGTGGATATTACACACGGGGATGTCCCCCAGGAAATAAAACTGCTCCCGATAAACAATGGGAATGTGTCTCAGTATCAGGTCGAGGATAATGATCAGTAGATCCGTCACTGCCATGGCCCCCAGGTAACGTCTGACACATGGAGACAATCCACAATCTTTATAAAGCAGGATGAAGATCGTCATGACGTTAACTGTGAGGAAGGAAAACCAATAATTTAGACATTAACCTGAAGGATATTTTACAATTGATTGAGCTCGGAGTGAGATTTTCAAGATGAAATGTTCAGAGATTTATTGATGCAGTTGTACCTGGAATAACACATGGTAAATTCTGAATTACTGACAGAAGTGTGATGTAATACAGAAGAAACCCTACCTCCCTAAACGCACAGACATGCATCTATCAGAACAGATGGATTCTAGAACAATCCCATACACTCGATCACTCAAAAGCAGACAGGTCACTTCTTTACAGTTCCTAAGGCAGAGAGTAAACATTGCCGTCCTGAAGAATTCTCTTGCACTTCTTTGAAGACAAACGGACGTTAGAAGTGTTTGTCTTTTAGTCTAAATTGTGGTCAATCGATTCTCTGAGGTGATGAAATGTAAATGTAAGGGAACACCCTTTAACTGCCTGAGGAGACTTCGGAACAGTGTTTCCTTCTCCATGGATGGGATCTTTGCCCTTGGGATTTTATTTTCTTTCAATTAAATGTCATCCGGCTGTTCACAAATATTGATGGTTTTAGAATGTTTTGGAGAATGTTGCTTATAGCATGATCAAGTGAATGTTGGATATAAATTTTTCAGGGGTCAGTTCCAGAATGTTCGGGGAATGTGGGTTGTAGAATTTACCGAGAAATGTTGGGAAAATAATGTTCTGAAGAGTGTTGGTTATAGATTGTTCCAGAAAAGGTGAGTCAGAGACTGTTCTGGAGAATGCTGTTTATAGAATGTTCCAGAGAATGTTGGTTATAGAATGTGTTAAGACAATGTCAATAATAGAATATTTTGGGAATGTTTGTGATGGACTGTTCAGAGAATGTGACTTGTAGAATGTTCCAGAGAATGCCATTTATAGAATGATCCGGAGAATGTCAGTCATAGACTGTTCCGGAGGAATGTTGGTTATAGAATGTTCCGGAGAATATCAGTTTGAGAATGTGATAGCATCATAAAAAGCCGCATCACTAAGGCCCTTCTGTCCATTAGGTTTGGTGAAATCCACTCAGCGCCCATGGTGGAAATCTTTCTCCAAACCCAACTCAACTGGCAATTTACGCACAGAAACAATAAGATTAAGCCAAAAACCTGAACATTTGATATACGATTCTCTGTTTACAATCATACAGATGTCAACTTTTACTTGGAGATCTCCCCACCTCGTTTTATATTTTGTATTACATCCCCAAATATAAAAGGTCCTTGATGTTCAGTTCCAAAAATCAGACACCCTGTAGCAAGGACTCTCTCATGTCATTAAATTGTATCCATTTACCTCAAGGTGTGCATTGAGTTCCTCAATCATTTTTGAGACTACAATATCCATTCAGATATACTGTCTTTCATTCAGCTTTTTAAGCCGTTATTCCCTGCTACATTGTCACCTTTATTCCTTATTTTGACCAGTCAGGAAACAGTCTGACATTGCCATTACACACAGAATCAAACCTGAAGCCCCATCATCATCCCTGGGTATGTCCTGTCCCACACGGCAGAACAGACCCACCAATATTGATGGCACCGTGCAGTACAGTCAATAAAGGTCTTGGTGACAGGTTAAAGATGGTCAAGGAAAGCACCTGATGATGGACATCTCCTGCCTCCACACCAGCCAGCACACAGTTCTGCTGGAGGGAAATGCTCAGCCCCATATTGAAGACCATCCAATGAGATAAATCAGTCTTTACCAGTTTAACAGAAAATAACAACAGCACAGACCCTGCTGGGTCCTCAACTATGTGCAAATTATATCAACGGTTTAAATAGATGGAACAAATATATTCTCACTAAATTCGGCAATGATGCTGAGATAGGAAGGAAACAAAGTTATCAAGTGGAGGTGGAGGATCTGTAAATGGATAAGCAGGAAACAACCATTTCGCAGATGAAATGTAGCGTGGCTAACTGTGAACCTGTGAAGTTTTCAGGAAGAATACAAGGCCATACATTACACAAATGGAGCTAGATTGCAGCACCTAGTCCAAACATTTGAAGTGTTGCTCCATCTCCCTGATGGTCTGATCCCTAATGTTCCCATTGCTCTCAGGAAACACGAGATATTGTTATGTGGTTGGCTGGCGGTGGGAAGTGGTGAGGAGCAGGGTGTTGTGAACCGTGTCCGAAGGAAGTGGCCTCATCTGAGAGGCGATTCTTTCTTTCTACGTGGGGACCTGAAGACGACGGAAATGGCTGACTGCTTCTGAAAGAAGAGGCCGTGGCTGGTGTCAGGACAGTGGGTATTCACCAACATGATGGACTGTGCATGGTCACTCTGCACCATTAATGGAGTGAGAGGTCCTTCAGTTCCTCTAACTCTCCCCATTGACATGGGGACCCCGCAGAGCCACGTTCACCATCGGCAATCCCACTATACTGGAAAAACAAGCGTAGACCTGGCAGCTCCCTGCTGAGGGAGGAAAAATTGTATTCACCTCATCCGCCATATATATCCTCCGTCACCGAATGGTGACATTGATGTTGAGATACTGGGAGATGATAGGTATGTTTCCCACACCTGGCTGGAGAGTTCCGGATCTGAGAAGCTGAATGAAACAGTGACCCTAACAGCCCCTGACAGCACCGTCCTCTCCCTGGTGTGAAGCTGCAGGTCGTGTTGAAGGAGGTGACACTGCTCTGTGACCAGCTCCTTGTTCAATCAGGGTCCCCTCACACTCTGCTTCTGGGTTAAGTGTCGCTTGGGAAGCTATTCTTGGAAAACCTGGAGTGGATACGGCAGATCCCTTTCCCCACCCACACTCACTCCGCGGATTCAGAGCTTCCCCTATCTCCAGCCCCTGCTCCATTTGTTGTTCACGTTACAGAACCAGATGCTGTAACTACAGTCCCCATACTCCATCCAGAGTTGGTCCCGAAATCCTCAGGTCTCCCTGAATGTCTGAGTCAGCTCACAGCTCAACCTCCAGCAAACCACGCCCAGCCCCTACACTAACGTTTCAATAACAGGAGTCAGTAAGAAGCCCCTCAGCTACAAGTCAGACGTCTGCTCCTTTACAATAATACTCAGCGGTTTCCCCGTGTTACTGACTGCACGATCAACTGAGGGGGACAAACACAGGCGTTCAGTGGACAGGCACAGACCAAGTTACAAGGATGTGTGTCAAAGCTGCTGTAAACCCCTGTCCCACACGGAGCATTACATGGGACACACCGGGAAGTGAACAACAGCCCGACACATAATTTTTTCTTGTTTCTGAGCTTCACAATGGCAGCAATCGATAGACTCGGTAGCCAAAAACCAAGGCCAGGGAAAGGTACAGAGGGGCACAACGATTCATATTAAAGACAAAAACAGATAATTAATTAACTGAGAACATGTTGTGTAAACGTAGAGAAGAAGACAATGGAGTGGGACTACCTGGAGGAGTGAGAGTTTGAAGACTGCTGTCACAACAATGAGAAAAGTGAATAAAAACATTGCCAGATCAGCTGAAATGGTTCATTCCATTGGATTCTGAGTCTCCCTGAGAATTAGCCCAGACACCATAAGCTGGGAGAAAATGGCAACCAAGAAGGAGGCTGGAAGAACACAGCAAGCCGGACAACATCAGGAGGTGGAGAAATCGATTTCTCTGGAGTATCCATTCCTCCGAACTGGGGGTGGGATGTCGGGGCAGCTGCAGAGAAAGGGGGTGGTGGGGGCAGGATGGAGAAGTGGAGATAGGTGAAGAAATGTCAAAGGTACAACCTATTAGTCAATGGGAGGACTAAATCCGGTTGGTGGCAGGGAGCAGTGGAAGTGATGGGGAGGGTTGGGAAGGGAGTCAGGAGATGGGAAGGAAGGTTTTATGAAATTGGACAACTCAATTGTGAGTCCTCTGGGCGCTAGGCTGTCCAGGAGGAAGATGAGATGTTAGTTATAGTTGTCAAGAACAAAGAGAAGAACAGTGAAAATTTACAGGCCAGGAACACGCCCTTCGGCCCTCCAAGCCTGAGCCAATCCAAATCCACTGGCAAAATCTGTCGTCCAATTCCTAAGCATCTGTATCCCTCTGCTCCCCACCTACTCGTGCATCTGTCCAGATACTTCTTAAATGAATCGACCGTGCTTGCCTCTACCATCTCTGCTGGCAACGCATTCCATCCACCCACCACCCTCTGTGTGAAGTACTTGCCGCGTGTATCCCCCTTGAGCTTTTCACCTCACACCTTGAAAGTGTGACCTCTCGATATTGAATCCTTCACCCGGAGAAAAAGCTTAATTTTATCCCCCCTGTCTATACCGTTCATGATTTTATAGACCTCAATCAGGACTCCCCCAATCTCATTTTTTCCAAAGAAAGCAATCTTAACCTACTCAACCTCTCTTCATAGCTAGCACTTTGAATACCAGGCAACATCCTCGTAAACCTTCTCTGCACCCTCTCCAAAGCGTCCACATCCTTTTGGTAATGTGGCAACCAGAACTGTACACAATATTCTAAATGCGGCCGAACCAATGTCTAGTATAATTTTAATATGACTTGCCAGGTTCTTATACGTAATACCCCGTCCAATGAAGGCAAGCATACTATATGCCTTCTTGACCACTTTATCCACTTGTGCAGCAACTTTCAGGAAACAATGGACCTACACTCCCAGATCTCTCTGCCCATCAGCCTATCCCAAGACTCTTCCATTCATTGTATAATTCGGTCTAGAATTAGACTTGCCTAAATGCATCACCTCACATTTGTCTGGGTTGAACTCCATCTGCCACTTTTCCACCCAACTATTCAGTCTATCCATATCCTCCTGTATTTTTGACAGTCCCTTACTCTTCCAGCTATCCCACAAATCTTCGTGTCATCTGCAAACTTGCTGATCATTCCAACAGTGCCCGTTTCCAGATCATTTCTTTATCATTTATAGAATTTCTTCGGTGTGGGAACAGGCCCTTTGGCCCAACAAGTCCACACCAACACTCCGAAGAGGATCCCACACAAACCTATCCCCCTCCCGAATTAGTTGACATTTGCCCCGACTAATGTCCCATGCCTCACATCCCTGAACACGGTGGGCAACTTAGCACGCCCAATTCACTCAATCTGCACACCTTTGGATTGTTCAAGGAAACCAGAGCACTTAGAGGTGGTCATGTCGGAAAGGGAATGGTTGGGGGAATTGAAATGGGCTATGACTGGGAGGATGGTGATGTTGGCAAGGGAATGGTTGGGGGAATTGAAATGGGAAATGACGGAGGATGGTGATGTTGGCAAGGGAGTGGTTGGGGGAAATGAAATGGGCTGTAATTAGAAGGACGGTGATGTTGGAAAGGGAATGGTTGGGGGAACTGAAATGGGCAGTGACTGGGAGGACAGTAATGTTGGAAAAGGAATGGTTAGGGCAATTGTAATGGGCAGTGACTGGGAGGTCGGTGATGTTGGAAAAGGAATGGTTAGGATAGGTGAAATGGGCAGTGACTGGGAGGATGGTGATGTTGGAAAAGGAATGGTTATGGCTATTGAAATGGGCAGTGACTGGGAGGTCGGTCGGCTCCTGCGGACTTGGCTGAGATGCTCGGTGAACCGTTTCCTAAGTTTACATTCGGTCTGCCCGAAGTTGAACTGGGTTGGAAGTGAGGCAGGTGAAGCTCTGTCACACCTGGAAGGACTGTTTGAGGCCCTGCGTGGTTTAGCGTCTTTCCCGTTGCAGGGCAATGTTCCTGGGGCGGGGGTAGGGGAGCTGTCAGTTGGGAGAGTGTCACAAATCAAAGGCTGTCAAAGGGAACGGTCCTTGTGTAAGGCAGAGATGGGGAGAGCATTTTCAGGAAGACGAAATAGAGAGAGAGGACCGGGGTATATTTCACACTTAAAAGGGACTTACCTCGAGAATCAGCTGCCTTTGTTCCACAACAGCGGGTGCGGGGAGAGAAAGGAGCTGAAGTGGAGCAGGGAGAGAGAGGACCTGAGTGGGGGTGGGGAGAGAGGGGACCTGAGTGGAGTGGGGAGAGTGAGGAGCTGAGTGGGAGCGGCGATAGTGAGGAGTTGAGTGGGAGCAGGGAGAGAGAGGACCTGAGTGGGAGTGGGCAGAGTGAGGAGCTGAGTGGGAGCGGAGAGAGTGAGGAGCTCAGTGAGAGCGGGGAGAGTGAGCAGCTGAGTGGAAGAGGGGAGAGTGAGGAGCTGACTGAGAGCAGGGAGAGTGAGGAGCTGAGTGGGAGCGGCGAAGGTGAGGAGCTGAGTGGGAATGGGGACAGTGAGGAGCGGAATTGGAGCATGGAGAGAGAGGAGCTGAGTGGTAACATTCAGAGTGAGGGGCTGGGTAGGAGCGACGAGAGTGAGGAGCTGAGTGGGAGCGGGGAGAGCTCGCCAGAGGAAGGCAGCAGTAGACATGTTCATGGCACCGTGGCTGGCTCTGCTGTACAGAAGGGCAGGGTAAAGAGTGGAAGAGCTCTAGTCAGAGGGGATTCAATTGTAGAGGAGCAGGAGGGCAGTTCTGTGGTTGGAAACGAGTCTCCCGAATGATTTGTTGCCTCCAAGGTGCACAGGTCTGGGATGTCTCAGATCGGTTGCAGAACATTCTCGAGGGGGAGGGTGAACAGCCAGTTGTCGTGGTGCATAAAGGTACAAACAATAATGGTAAAGAAAACGGATGAAGGCCTACAAGCAGAATTCAGGGAGTCTGGAGCCATGTTAAAAGGTCGGACCTCATAGGTTGTAATCTCAATATTGCTACCGGTGCCACGTGCTAGTCAGAGGGATAGAATAAACATGATGAGTGATTGGCTTGACAGATGGTGCATTATGGAGGGCTTTAATTTTTTGGGACATTGGAACCGGTTCTGGGGGAGGTGGCACTATTACAAATTGGACGGTCTCCACCTGGGCTGGACTGGAACTAATGTCGTTGGGGGTCCTTTTGGTAACGCTGTTGGGGAGGGTTTAAACTGACAGTGAGGAGGTAGTAACTAAAGCCTGTAATAAACTAGATAATGAAGTCAGCACGATGAAGGAGAAGAGGAGGCAGGGAGCAGATGATGAACATAAAGGGGCTGGTGGTCTGAGGTTCAGTTGTTTTAATACAAGAAGTGTCATAGATAAGTTAGATGAACTAAGAGCTTGGATTAGAATCTGGGAATATGACGTTATTGGTATCACTGAAACTTGGTTGTGGGAAGGGCATGATTGGCAGTGAAATATCCCAAGATATCGATGCTTCAAGCAGGATAGAAAGGGAGGTAAAGGGGTGGAGAAGTTGCATTCCTGGTCAGAGAGAATGTCACAGCTGGGCTGAAGGAGTACACTCGAGCAGTGAGGCAATATGGACAAAGTTCAGAGACAGGAATGGTGCAGTAACAATGTTAGGGCTGTACTACAGGCATCCCAACAGCAAGCGGGAGATAGACGTCCAAATATTAAAAGGAACATGGAAAGATGGAGGAGCAACATGTTCGTTGTTTTGGAAGATTTTAATTTTCCCAACAATGACTGGGATTAACTTCGTGTTAGACCATGGAGCAGAATTTGTAAGGAGCATCCACGGGGTTTTTCTTTTAGAGCAGTATGTAAATAGTCCAACTAGGGAAGGGACCACTGGATCTGGTGTTGGGGAATGAGCCTGGCCAGGTGGTTGAAGATTCAGTCGGGTATTATTTTAGGAATAGTGATGACAATTTCGGAAGTTTTAGAACACTCATGGACAAAGATGAAAGTGGTCCGAAAGGAAGAGTGCAAAATTGTGGGAAACCAACTATACCAAAATTCAGCAGGAGCTGGGGAACGGCTGTTTGAAGGTAAATCCACATTCGATATGCCTTTAAAGAAAGGTTGATTAGATTTCAGAAGAGGTATGATCCTGTGAAAATGAGGGATAGAAATGGCAAGATTAGGGATCTGTGCATGACAGGTGAAGTTGTGAGACTAGCTAACAGGAAAAAGGATGCATACAAAAGGCCGAGACTGCTGAACAAAGCCAAAGCTTTGGAAGAACATTGGGAATCTAGGACCAATCTGAAACGAGAAATTATGAGGGTTAAAACGGGTCATGAGATATCTTTAGCAAATAGGGTTAAATTAAATCCCAAAGTCTTTTTTATTCATATATAAGGAACTAGAGGGTAACAAGAGAAAGGGTTGGTCTACTCAAGGTCAAAGGAAGAGAGTTACGTGTGGAGTCAGAGAAAATTGGTGAGATTCTTAAAAAATACTTTGTATTGGTATTCACCAAGGAGAGGGATATGATGGATGCTAAGGTTAGGGATAGATCTTTGAGTACTCTAATTCAAGTCAGCATAAGGAGGGAGGGAGTTCTCGGTATTCTAAAAGGTAGACAAGTACCTAGGTCAGATGGTATCTACCTTAGGTGACTCAGGGAAGCTAGAGAAGAAATAGTTCGGGCTTTAACAGATATCTTTGCAGCATCCTTGAACACTGGAGAATTGCTAATACTGTCCCATTGTTTAAGCAGCGAGGCAGGGATTCTCCAGAAAATTATAGACCTTACGTCCGTGTTAGGGAAGCTGCTGGAGAAGATATTGAGGGATAGAATAATTTCCATTTGGAAGAAAATGGGTTTATCAGTAAGAGTTAGCATGGTTTTGTGTGGGAAGATTCATGTCTTACAAACTTAAGGAGGTGGCAACATTGGGGGAAGGGCTATATTCATGAAGTTTAAGTAAGACATTTAATAAGGTTCCCCATGGTAGGCTGATGGAGAAGGTAAAGTCGCATGGTATCCTGGGTGTTCTTGCTACATGTATGGAGAACGGTCTGGGCAATAGAGTAGTAGGGGAAAGGAGTTTCTCAAAATGGATACCTGTGACCAGTGTTGGGAGTGTGTTGCTCGAAAAGCACAGCAGGTCAGGCAACATCTGAGCAGCAGGAAAATCGGCATTTCGAGTCAGAGCCTTTCATCAGGAATAAGGCTGGGAGCTCCAGCTTTTCCAGCAACACACTATCAACTTTGTTCTAAAGCATCTGCAGGCCTCACTGTCACCTGTGACCAGTTGCATTCTACAGGGATCTGAGCTGGGACGACTCTTGTTTGTGATATATATATATATATAAATGATGTGGAGCAAGGTACAGGTTGGCTGAACAGCAAGTTTGCAGAGGACATCAAGATTAGATTAGATTACATACAGTGTGGAAACAGGCCCTTCGGCCCAACAAGTCCACGCCAACCCTCCGAAAAGGAACACACTCAGTACCATTCCCCTCCATTTACCTCTTCAACTAACACTACGGGCAAATTAGCATGGCCAATTCACCTAACCTGCACATTTTTGGACTCTGGGAGGAACTGGAGCACCCGGAGGAAACCTACGCAGACACAGGGAGAAGTGAAAACTGCACACAGACAGTTGCCTACGGTGGGAATGGAACCGGGTCTCTGGCACTGTGAGGCAACAGTGCTAATCACTGTGCCACTGTGCTGCCCAGTGGAGTAGCAGATATGGAAAAGGACTGCCAGAGAATAGAGCAGAATATAGATAAATTGGAAAGATGGGCAGAGAAATAGCAAATGGAATTCAAGCCGCTGTGAGGCAGCAGTGCTATCCACTGTGCCAGTGTGCCGCACCATCGAGAGTCAGGGGTGAGGTGTCGGAACACTGGAGGTTGGCAAACGTGGTGCCACTGTTTAGGAAGGGTGATAAGGACAAGCCAGGGAACTACAGACCAGCGAGCCTGACTTTGGAGGTGGGCAAGTTGTTGGAGGGAATCCTGAGGGACAGGATGTACATCTATTTGGAAAGGCAAAGACTGATTAGGGATAGTCAACATGTAGGGTGTGGGTTTGCTCGCTGAGTTGTAGATTTGGTGTCCAGACGTTTCATTACCTGGTTAGGTAACATCATCAGTGGCGACCTCCAAGTGAAGTGAAGCTGTTGTCTCCTGCTTTCTAATTATATCTTTTTCCTGGATGGGGTTCCTGGGGTTTGTGGTGATGTCTTTTCCTGTTCGTTTCCTGAGGGGTTGATAGATGGCATCTAGATCTCTGTGTTTGTTTATGGCGCTGTGGTTGGAGTGCCAGGCCTCTATGAATTCTCTGGTATGCCTTTTCTTAGCCTGACCCAGGATAGATGTGTTGTCCCAGTCGAAAAAAAGCCACCATTAAGTTACTTTAATGGGTAATAATTGTGTTATTGGAGGAGAATTTCAAGAGTTGGAGTCAAGTAGTGATGAGTTAAGAAAAAGTGGGCTCAGATTTGCTATTTAGTGTTCACTGTTAGAGTTAGGGAAAGGAAATTGTTATTTTTCTTTAAACAGTGGAAATCAGGAGTTTGCTTTCACTCCCTCAGTTTTTACGAGGTGAGGCGAGCTTTCCTGGGGGGTTGGTTTTAATTAGCAGAAGGGCTAGACCTCTGCATTAAAACAGGTTGGTGTCAGGAGTGGGGAGTTACCTTTAATAAACCGAGTTCAAACCTCCAGGTATCGAGGACGATGATCAACAGAGTCAGAGGTGTGGACTACATGGGCAGACGGACTGTTGTTCCTGTCGCCACTGCCCCGTTTACCCTGCTGCCCCTTTGAGGGTCCATACCTATCCGAGACAGAGGTGTCTCCCTCCAACACTGGGCTGGGGAACAGGCTTGTTGCTTGCCCCGTGTCAGGAGGCTGGTGTTTCTAGCGCCTGTCCCCCAGAGCAGGGCCATTTCCTCCACCCGCTGCTGCTGTTTGTGGAGCCCTCCCTGCACTGCCATGATACGCTGCCAATCGGTGACCAGGTTGCAGTTGCGGCACTGACAATACTGCCAGCTACATACCCGCTGCTCCTTCAGCCACACATCGAAACCATGGTTCCTGCATCGTCTTTCTTAAAGTGACCATGCAGTCTTTCGATTTTGTAAATTAATACATATAGTATATTCTCCTCTTACCCCTGGGCTCGAACTTTCTTCACTCACCAGTGCGCATGTGTTTCAAAATTCATCTGAAAATTGAAATATTCCAGTCCCACTGTTCTCATTTGTTGATGTCACAAACAACGTCTTCCACAAAGGCCAGCAGATGTATTAAAGATTATTTCTGAACGTATGCTGGCTTTGTTAAATCATATCATTGCTCTCCAATTATCCAGTTACCACCTTCCTCACAAAACGTGCTCATATCTTTTACCAACTGACATCAAATAATTCCCTCTGCATCAAGTATTAAATATTTGCAGCCATAGTATCTACTCACTACTGTCCATGATATTTCACAGAATCGAAAGGGATTTGAAGAACTTTGACTTCCCTCAGTAGTCTGGAAAATGCCTCATAGAATCAAGGAATTTACTGATCAAAAGAGGCAATTGACCATCATCTCTGTATCGGCTCCCAAAAGAGCTGACCAACACGCTCCATCTGCAGCCCCCATCTCCGCAGTCCTTGAAATTCATCACTTATTTGGTGCAGCAATTACCACACTTCAATGCAAGCAGTTTTTTCAAGTAATTGCTCTTTCATAATTCAAATTTCATGCACTTCCTCATCTACACCAGTCACCCTGTTCCCTAATACTTCTGCAAGATTTTCTGTTCCTTTCGCTGTGGAGATTGAACCAACCTCTGGGGACAGAAAACGTTCAAATGAATACCTCAGAGGATGGCACGATGGCACGTGGTGGATATGACACCAATTTTTGCACAGAAAGTTCCAGAATCAAAATAATTCACTTCATGTTAAGTATCAGCACAGCCCTCTCCTGGTGTGAGACCATAGGTTATGCTGAAATAAATGACACAGCGCTGTGACCATCTCATTGTCTAAACAAACCGGCTTCACACATTGCACCTGGAATAGGTTCAACATTGAAAAATAATCCAGGAAATCCCAAAGAGGAGATTGTAGTGCCCTGCTCCCCACTGTTTACAGAGCTTCCCTTCTCTGCAGTCTCTGCTCCATTTGTTAGCCGTGTTGAAGACCCCGATAGACTGAATACCCTGCCCACACCTTGATCATAGTGGGTTCACCAGACCCTCAGCTGTCCCTGAATGAATGCAGCAGCTTGTACACAAACCTGAGTAAACCATTTACAGAACCTTCACTGATGTTCCAGTGACAGGAGCAGGTCAAATACATGTATACATGGCACACCCACTATGTGTTGAAAATGCCTTCGTTGTCAGATTTGTTGTTGGTTGCTGATGAACCGTTACATCTTTTCACAGTCCCACTGACCTGAAATATTTGCAATTCCAGTCTCCATAGAAGTAGAATTGCACCATTTTCTGTACCTCAGTCACGATGACAGCAGCGCCACTATTGCATGGGGAGGTGATTAGAGAACACGGGGAGGCGATGGTCCAGCCAGTGGTCTATTAATCCAAGGATCCAGGTAATACCCAAGACCCTAGATTTGATCCAGCCAAGGGCAGATGTTGGAATTTGAATTCAATCAAATATGTGGAATTATGAATCAAATGAAACTATGAAACCATCGTTTGTTGTCAGGAAAACCCATCTGGCTCCCGAATGTCCTTCAGGGAAGGAAATTTACCACCGTCACCTGTTCTGGCCTATATTTGACTCCAGACTCTCAGCAACAGGGTTGACTCTCAGCTGCCCTTCGAAATGGCCAAGTCAACCAATCAGCTGTATCAATCACTACAAAGTCTCAGAGAAATGAAACTGAATGGGCCGAGGCACTTGCAGTTGGTCAAGAACGCAGTTCAGCAGCATCTTCTCAAGGGCAATTGGCAGGGGAAATAAATGCTGGTCCAGTCAGCGATACCCATGTCCCATTAGTGAATATAAGGAGATGAACACACTCTGGGAAGAGACTGAGGGGACATAACTCAGTTTAAACAGGCACTTGGAATGATTTTCAAGAGTATAGGAATAGGCGAAAAACAAATAAGATTCATGGTATATTTTATTTCCATCCCAGCCGATCAACAATCCCTTTCTTTGCTTCTCTTTCTCTCCCTCTCCACCCCACCCACTCTCCTTCTGTTCGACTCAGTCCTTGTCCCCTTGACAACAAACAAATCCGTCCCTAAAATAATCACAATCTTTCAGTTTCAGTTCTCACGTATTGTCAGTGGACTTGAAATGCGAACTCATTTTTTTCTCTTGACACAGGCAGGCAAATATCATCCTTTACCCCACTACTTCTTTTTTGTTTCCAAATGGCAGTATCTTCCTTTGTTTGATTTAACTCTTTTTTTTTAATTCCATGGGAATGTCGGCATCACTGGGAGGGACAGCATTTCATGACCATCACTGATTGACCTTGACGGTGAGGCCATTCCACAAGGCAGAATAGAGCTGAAAATATGTTGCTGGAAAAGCGCAGCAGGTCAGGCAGCATCCAAGGAACAGGAGAATCGACGTTTCGGGCATAAGCCCTTCTTCAGGGCTAATGCCCGTAATGTCGATTCTCCTGTTCCTTGGATGCTGCCTGACCTGCTGCGCTTTTCCAGCAACACATTTTCAGCTCTGATCTCCAGCATCTGCAGCCCTCACTTTCTCACAAGGAAGAATAGAGCCAAGCACAATGTTGTGAGTCTGAAGGCACACTTAACCCAAGCCAGAGAAGAATGTTCGATTTCTTTCCCAAACGATAGGCAAGAGTGTAAATGATATGTGGAGCTTGTTCAAGGAGCAACTATTGAGTGTCCTTGATAATTATGTACCTGTCAGGCAGGGAGGAAAGGGTCGTGCGAGGGAGCCGTGGTTTAATAAGGAATTGGAATCCCTTGTTAAATGGAAGAGGGCGGCCTATCTCAAGATGAGACGTGAAGGTTCAATTGGGGCGATTGAGAGTTATAGGGTAGCCAGGAAGGACCTGAAGAGAGAGTTAAGAGCAGCAAGGAGGGGACATGAAAGGTCCTTAGTCGGTAGGATTAGGGAAAACCCTAAGGCTTTCTATAGGTATGTTAGGAATAAAAGAATGACTAGGGTAGGAATAGGTCCAGTCAAGGATAGTAGGGGGAAGTTGCGTGTGGAGGCGGAAGAGATTGGGGAGACACTGAATGAATACTTTTCTTCAGTATTTACTCAGGAACAGGGCATTGTCGTCGATGTGAATACTGAGTCACAAATAAGTAGAATGGATGGCTTTGAGGTATGTAGAGAAGAGGTGTTGGAAATCCTGGAAAAGGTGAAAATAGATAAGTCCCCTGGGCCTGATGGCATTTATCCTAGGATTCTCTGGGAAGCAAGGGAGGAGATTGCAGAGCAATTGGCCTTGATTTTTATGTCCTCGTTGTCTACAGGAGTAGTGCCAGAAGACTGGAGGATAGCAAATGTGGTTCCCTTGTTCAAAAAGGGGAGTAGGGATAACCCTAGTAACTATAGGCCGGTGAGTCTCACTTCTGTTGTGGGCAAAGTCTTAGAGAGAATTGTAAGGGATAGGATTTATGCACATCTGGATAGGAATAATGTGATCAAGGATAGTCAGCATGGTTTTGTGAAGGGCAGGTCGTGCCTCACAAACCTTATTGAGTTCTTTGAAAAGGTGACGAAGGAGGTTGATGAGGGGAAAGCGGTAGATGTGGTATATATGGATTTTAGTAAGGCGTTTGATAAGGTTCCCCATGGTAGGCTACTGCAGAAAATACGGAGATATGGCATTGTGGGTGAGTTGGAGGTTTGGATTAGGAATTGGCTGGATGGAAGAAGACAGAGGGTAGTAGTTGATGGCAAAGTTTCTTCATGGAGTGCCGTCACTAGCGGTGTTCCGCAAGGATCTGTTTTGGGACCATTGCTGTTTGTCATTTTTATAAATGACCTGGAAGAGGGGTTAGAAGGTTGGGTGAGCAAGTTTGCGGATGATACGAAAGTCGGAGGAGTTGTTGACAGTGAGGAAGGATGTGGCAGGTTACAGCAGGATATAGAGAAGCTGCAGAGCTGGGCAGAAAGGTGGCAAATGGAATTCAATGTAGCTAAATGTGAGGTGATTCACTTTGGGAAGAATAACAATAAGATGGGGTACTGGGCTAATGGTCGGATACTTGGTAGTGTGGATGAGCAGAGGGATCTTGGTGTCCATGTACACAGATCTCTGAAAGTTGCCACCCAGGTAAATAGTGCGGTGAGGAAGGCATATGGCGTACTGGCTTTTATTGGTAGAGGAATTGAGTTCCGGAGTCCTGAGGTCATGATGCAGTTGTATAAAACTCTGGTGCGGCCGCATCTGGAATATTGTGTGCAGTTTTGGTCCCCATACTATAGGAAGGATGTGGAGGCACTGGAACGGGTGCAGAGGAGGTTTACCAGGATGTTGCCTGGTATGGAAGGAAGATCGTATGAGGATAGACTGAGACACTTGGGGCTGTTTTCATTAGAGAAAAGAAGGTTTAGGGGTGACTTGATTGAGGTGTACAAGATGATTAGGGGGTTAGATAGGGTTGACAGTGTGAACCTTTTCCCGCATATGGAGTCGGGTATTACAAGGGGGCATAGCTTTAAATTAAGGGGGGGGGGGGGTAGATATAGGACTGAAGTTAGGGGTAGGTTCTTCACTCAGCGAGTCGTAAGTTCATGGAATGCCCTGCCAGCAGCAGTGGTGGACTCTCCCTCTTTATGGGCATTTAAGCGGGCATTGGATAGGTATATGGAGGATAGTGGGTTAGTATAGGTTAGGTGGGCTTGGACCGGCGCAACATCGAGGGCCAAAGGGCCTGTACTGCGCTGTATTCTTCTATGTTCTATGTTCTATGTTCTATATCAGCGAAACAGCTCGGGTTTTAGACAAAATCCTTAGGGACTTATGGTTGTTATTATTGAAATTCAATTTTTTTCCAGTTCTCGTCATTTCAATTTAAGGTCTGTTATAAGTTGTTGTTTGATATGAATGAATGTCTTCAGATAATGAGCTTGAGTCTCTGAATTTCCCTTCCAGTGTCATTAATACTCTGGCACAGTGTCCATATCATGGATTTACTTTAGTGGCAAAAAACAAGTTTGTTCTGAAAATATTTGCAGCTGGAAGCATGACTAGAAGAGAGTTGCAACAGTAAAATCTGAATTTTACCAAGGCTTAGATAATTGTTGATTCAGCAACAGTTCTGAACTGCTGGGTGGAGTCTGGTGATATGATGGAGCTGGCAATGGACAGGTTTGATGATGGACACAATACCAAGACATAAATTGGTTCAGGGTAAAAAGGGGCCTCGACATTGTGAGCAGTCTCGGTATCAGATGCGTGTGAGGCAGGGGTCTGACATTTGTGGATAATGAATGTAGTTTTCAATTGAAACTGAAGTTAAAAGATTCTGTCCTTGTCAAACATAGACAACAGAAATAGCAATGGAGTTCAACATGGTTTAGGGAATGAATAAATGGATAGACATAAAGAGACTTACAAGGAACACCAACAACAGCGAGGATGGGATAGTAACCCGCCTGAATAATCAGCAGTACACCTTCTATCCGAAAAGATAATAAAGACCAGGAAAAAAAGTTCAGCCCCAAGGATAAACTCCTGTCCAATGTTGGAACGTTCGAGTGCATTGTTCTCAGATTCTGATCCATTGTTGGAACATTCCAGTCCATTGTTCTCAGATTCTGATCTCTCCTTTCCCCGTCTCTGCAGCTGCAGTTAGTGGTAGATGTGATGCAGTTGCAGAAACAATGGGATAATGCATCGAAAGAGGCCCTGACTAATAGTCGAGGGAAAGCCTCCAGTTACACAATTAGATTCCATGGAGATTTACAATAATCACAGTCACTGAATACACATTTCCAGTTGACCCCTATTCAATACACACTTCCAGTTCACAACAATAATTGGACTGGATTGGATGTTGGTATTGCTTCTATTGGTCTTCTCTCCCAATACCAACTGTTCTTGTGAAGTCAGTGAGGAGGGAGAATGATGGACGTTTCATTTTTGTTCATGATTCTGTTATGTTGTTCATATACAATGCTACATCCGACAGCCCTCCACAAAAACAGCAGTCAAGAGGTTGTTCCTCTGCTGATCATTCGGATCAAACGCCAGCCAACAGATTGTCACTGGGCTTAATTACCCGATCATGCGCAAGAAGTATGGATTTGACTGAATGTTTCTTTCACTGATTTAATAAGGCAACTTTGTAATTTCACCACAAAATTTGCTTCAGCTTTTGAAAAAAAAACCTTATTGAAGTTTATTTGCTTTAAATCAGCAATATTTGCATTCTTTGAATTTAGACCAAAGCTAAATGTGACATGTACAATCATCTTGTTTATTAAAACATGACTTATTAAGGGATCAGAGACAGAATGAATTTGACATTGCCTTGGACATACAGAGGAACGGGGGTTTGTAATTGGAGACTGGGGAGGAGTACAATGATATCCTCCAGTCACCAGCATTCAAACATCACTCTTTCTGACAGATGGAATGAAATATAATGCAGATCAAGGAGGCAGATTACATTTGGGAGATGGAATGTCAATTGATCGTCTGAATAGAACAGGAAAATTGTAAATGAGATTCAGGCAATGTATTTTAACAGACACACTGTTTCATCGCAGGGTAACAGGTTGATAAGATTGTTCATGTCTGCACAGGATATTCAGAATTAAAACAGGCAGATGTGTCGGGGTACAGCGAGATTACAGGATAATTACAGCAGATATATAACTCACTCTGTGCCAATGCAGAGGTAGTTGGCTGAAGGACCAATGCGTTTTGCTGTAATTATTATCTGATATGTATTAAAGGCATTCAGAGTCTGAGGAGGCAATCCTGTTCAGTGAAGACCATATATTGTGGCATCATCAATAATCTATTCTTGTTGTTTCATGAAGTGCAGTTGCCTGCAAAATGCCTTTTCAAGTAAAATCGAATTCCTGAGATTCCCATATTAGATGGATTTTAACAAAACATTGTTTCCTTGGAACCTAAAGAAGACTCAGCCTCCGATGTAACACAAGTGTGACCGACACATCAGTTCAAACCATACTGGGCAAATATAATCAAGTTCTACCTCTTAGCTCATCAAATAAACCAAAACACTAAACATAATGAAATCTGAAATACAAACAGAAAATAATCGAGACAATCAGCAGAAGAGGTTACATCTGAATAGGGAAACAGAGTCTTTGAGAAGATTTGTAGCTCGGGTGCTCGTTGTTGTGGTTCTGTTCGCCGAGCTCGGAATTTGTGTTGCAGACGTTTCGTCCCCTGTCTAGGTGACATCCTCAGTGCTTGGGAGCCTCGTGTGAAGCGCTTCTATGATCTTTCCTCCGGCATTTATAGTGGTTTGAATCTGCCGCTTCCGGTTGTCAGTTCTCGCTGTCCGTTGCAATGGCTGGTATATTGGGTCTAGATCGATATGCTTATTGATTGAATCTGTGGATGAGTGCCATGCCTCAAGGAATTCCCTGGCTGTTCTCTGTTTGGCTTGTCCTATAATAATAGTGTTGTCCCAGTCGAACTCACGTTGCTTGTCATCTGCGGGTGTGGCTACTAAGGATAGCTGGTCGTATCGTTTCGTGGCTAGTTGGTGTTCATGGATGCGAATCGTTAGCTGTCTTCCTGTTTGTCCTCTGTAGTGTTTTGTGCAGTCCTTGCATGGGATTTTGTACACTACATTGGTTTTGCTCATGTTGGGTATCGGGTCCTTCGTTCTGGTAAGTTGTTGTCTGAGAGTGGCAGTTGGATTGTGTGCTGTTATGAGTCCTATTGGTCACAGTAGTCTGGCTGTCAGTTCAGAAATGCTCTTGAGGTGTGGTAGTGTGGCGAGTCCTTTGGGTTGCGGCATGTCCTCGTTCCGTTGTCTTTCCCTTAGGCATCTGATGATGAAATTGCGGGGGTATCCGTTTTTGGCGAATACAATGTATCGGTGTTCTTCTTCCTCTTTTTGCAGTTCTGGTGTGCTGCAGTATGTTGTGGCCCTTTTGAATAGTGTCTTGATGCAACTTCTTTTGTGTGTGTTGGGGTGGTTGCTTTCGTAGTTCAGAACTTGGTCTGTGTGTGTGGCCTTCCTGTATCCATTTGTGGTGAATTCTCCGTTCGGTGTTCTCTGTACCATCACGTCTAGGAATGGGAGTTGGTTGTCCTTTTCTTCCTCTCTAGTGAATCGGATTCCTGTGGGTGTGGCGTTGATGATCCGCTGTGTGTTCTCTACTTCTGTGTTTTTAATGATTACAAAGGTGTCATCCACATATCTGTCCCAGAGTTTGGGTTGTATTTGCGGTATGACTGTTTGTTCTAATCTTTACATTACTGCTTCTGCTATGAGTCCAGAGATTTAGATGCATGGAATTCCTAGATGCCTGGCACTCATGCACAGATTCAATCAATAAGCATATCGACCTGGACCCAATATACCAGCCATTGCAACGGACAGCTGGAACTGACAACCGGAAGCGGCAGATTCAAACCACTAAAAACGCCGGAGGAAAGATCATAGAAGCGCTTCACACGAGGCTCCCAAGCACTGAGGATGTCACCTAAACAGGGGACGAAACGTCTGCAACACAAATTCCCAGCTCGGCGAACAGAACCACAACAACGAGCACAAGTGATACAAATCTTCTCACAAACTTTGAATATTCTCTCTGACCAGGATTGAGAGTCCTGAAGGTTGTGCTGTCTACCTGGTGCTTCGGTTTGGGATATGTCATCTGGGGTGCAGAAGAACTTGGAGTGGGAGGGGAATGAGTCAGTGGCCAGGGTTCGTGTAAGTACGAACGGCTGGACAAGGAAATGACAATGGGAAGAGGGACGATAAATACAGAACTGAACTGTTATATCGGAGAGCAAGGAAGAAATAATGTAAAAAAGCTTGTGACTCATACAGAAATTAGCATGTATGACGTGTAGGGCATCACAGTGACATCACTGCACGAGGATCAGGAGTGGGAGCTGATTATTCAAGGATATTCATCCTGTCGGAATGATAGGCATGTGGGCAGAAAGACAGATTTGTCTCATTCGTAAGAAATGGAATTGAATCAATTAGAAGAAATGAAGTAATCTCAGATGGTGTAGAATCTGTGTCGGTAGAACTGGCAAATCAAAAAGCTGAAAAAATGCTGTTGCAGTTATGTACAGGCCGCCAAACAGTAATCAGGAGCTGGGGTGCAAGATACACAGGAGATAGAAAGATCTGTAGGAAAGGCAACGTTACAGTGATCATGTGGGATTTCATTATGCAGGTGGACTGGGAATTCAGTTTGATAGTGGTTTGCAGGAAAAGGAATTTGTGGAATGTCTATGAGATGGATTTTTGTAGCAGCTTGTACAGGCAGACTAGATGAGGGGAGCTTTGAATGAAGGAAATCATAGGAGGCAGTAATCATAATAAGATTGAACTTACTCTGCAATTTCAGATGGAGAAGTTAGAATCAGAGGTAATGGTATAACAGCTGGATAAAGGCAATTACAGAGCATGAGAGAGGAGCTGGGTAGAATTAACTGGGATACAGTCCCAGAAGGAAAGACAGTGGAGCAGCAATGACTGGAGATTTTTGGAGTAATTCAGGATGCATCAGAGATTTATCCTGTGGAAAAAGAGGCATGATAGAGGGAGGATGAAGCAACCATAGCTGACTAGGGAAGTCAGGGACTGCATAGAAGCAAATGAGAACCCATATAATGTGGCGAGTGGCTGTTTGGGGAACCAGAGGTTTGGGAAGCTTACAAAGATAAAACAGAGAGCAAACAAAATAAAATAAGGAGGGAGATTATTAAATATGGGGGTAAGGTAGCCACTAACATAAAGGAAGTCTGTAAGACCTTCTTTCAATATATAAAGTACAAAAGAGAGGCAAAAGTAGACATTGGATTGCTGGAAAATTATACTATAGAGGTAGTAGTGGTGAACAAGAATAGGCCGAGGAACTGAAAAATTTGGTCATGGTGGAAGATACGAGTAATACCTTAACATTCAAGATAGTGAGGGGCCAGAGCTAAGTATGCTGGCCACCACCATGGAGAGCGTGCTCGAAAAACTGAATGACCAGCAGGTGGTTAATTATCCTGGAACGGATGGACTACATCCCAGAGATATAAGGAAGATAGCTGAAGAAGGTGTGGCGGGATAGCGATGATCTTTCAGGAATCACTAGAGTAAGGAACGATCCCAGAGCACTGGGCACCCACTAACGTGGCACCCCATTGTAACAAGGGAGTGAGGAAAAAGGCAAAACATATCCACAATTAATGGCTTAACTTCGGTCGTGGGTGTGATCCTGGAATCCATTGTGAAGGATGAGATTTCTGAATCCTTGGAAGTGTTTGGTAAAATGGGACAAAATCACTTCATCAAGGGAAGGTCATGCCTGACAAATCTTTTGGAATTATTTGAAGAGGAAATGAGCAGGCTTGACCAAGCACAGCCACTGGATGTTATCCACCTGGATTTCAAGAAGGCCTTTGACAAGGTGTCACACAGGAGATGGATGAGTATAATAAGGGCCCGTGGTGTTAGAAGTAAGGTAGCGGCATGAATGGAAGTTTGTCTGTCTGGCAGAAAGCAGACAGTGGGGATAAAATAGTCCTTCTCAGGATGGCAGTCGCTGACAAGTGGTGTTCTACAAGACTCAGTGTTGGAATCGTAACTTTTTACTTGTTACGTTAACAATCTAGATGATGGAACTGAGTGTACTCTGGCTAAGTTTGCAGACGATACATAGATAGGTAGATGGACTGGTCGTATTGAGGAGGCGGAGAGGTTGAAGAAGGAGATTGGCAGATGCATTACAACGTTGAAAAGTGTGTGGTCATGCACTTTGGCATGAAGAATAGAGGCATGGTCTATTTTTTAAATGAGGAGAAAATCCAGAAATCTGAAGTGCAAAGGGAATTGGGAGGTCTAGTGCAGGGTTCTCTCAAGGTAAGCTTGCAGGTTGAGGCAGTAGTCAGGAGGGCAATTGCAGTTATTTTGATGGCATTTATTACGAGAGGAATTGAACAGAAAACAGGTTGGAAAAGTCTCTGCTCAGACCACATTTGGAGTATTGTGCGAATTTTTAAGCCCCATATCTCAGGAAGGATGTTGTGGCCCTGGAGCATGTGCAGAATATTTTCACGAGAATGGTCATAGGAATGAAAAGATTATCGCATGAGGAATGTTTGTGGGCTCTGGGTCTATCCTCGGTAAAGTTTAGAAGGATGAGATGGAATGTAATGGAAGCACAGAGTACTGAATTATCTGGACAGATTTGATGTTGGTAAGATGTTTCCATTGAACGAGAGCTCGAGGGCAGAGATTTAGATGAAAGGGAACACCTTTTAGAACAGTGATAAGGAGAAATGTATTTAACCAGAGAATGTCGAATCTTTAAAATTTATTGCCACAGAAGGCAATGGGGGCCTGGTCATTAAGCCTATTAGAGACGGCTTTACATAGGTTCTTGATTATCCAGGGGATGAAAAATTACGAGGAGAAGGCTGGAGAATCGATTTGCGAAACCTATCAGCGATGATTGAATGATGGGCAGACTTGACATGCTAACTGGCCTAATTTCTGCTCCTGCGTCTTATAGACGTCTCTGAGTAGATGGATTCATGTTCTTCATGAATGTCAGAAGCTGGTGGGCATAATTAACTGTTTTAGAATGAAGGTATTGTGGCTGCTGTCAGTGTGGTGGATAATATGACATTCAGTGCAGGATCACACACCAACTGCACTATATTAATGTGGTGATAGTTTATTCAAAACCTGGATCTCTCTGTCTCTCGCAGTCACCTTGGGGAGTGGAGGTTGGGATGAGTAGGCGTAACGTCCTCAGAGGCACTAAAATTATCCAGAACCATGCATCCTGAGTGGAACAGCAGACATGGAATTTATCACCTTCTCATTATCTGTTTAGAAAATAAGGAGTGATTGCCCCTCCCCCCTCAGTGTTCAATGCAATCACCTCTCATTCTCTGAAAGCACTCCAGATCAAACATTACTCACTCCTTATGATGCCATTATGCCAGGGATTAATCTGGTGGAACTCCTGTTCACTCTCTCTGTGGTAAGGAGATCACTCCTTATAAAGGAGAGAAAATCTGTCCACAATGCCCCAAATACTGCCTCAACAACACTCTGAGGTTTGGCCGCAATAAATTCTTTCCCTCACTTAGCTGGCTCCATTTCCTTCATGTGACAAAGGAAACCATTCATTTACAATCCATTGCCACTGATGTGGAATGTAAAACATCCTTACATCAGTAGGTCAGCATCAATAAAGCCAGCACTAGAGGTGCCTATCGAGATGGATATCACACTCGGGGAGAGAGTCAATGACAAAGAATGCACCTAAAACAGTGAATGGTCACCTACTTGAATGGAAATCAACTGTTGGCTTATGGGAAATAGGCAAAGGAAGGGATTTGCCTTCACTTTTGTTCTTCCATCACGGATGTGTGTAGCCCTGGTCAGGCCAGCATGTTGTACCGATCTTGAACTGAGTGGCTGGTTCAGTTGTTCCACAAGACAGTAAATAGTAAAACAAACTGCTGTAAATTTGCATTTAAACAGAGACCTGACCAGGGAAGAATGACCCACTGCCTTCTTTAATATGCATCAGGCAAGCCGATACCAACAGATATTTATTCTGTGCATCTAGATTATGAGCCAATCATGTGACCACCATACACTATCTTCCCATCTTTGAGATTCTGTATAGAGAACAAGTTACACATCTCAAGTTCAATTATTTTGCAATGGACACGTGATAAGAAGGGACTTGAAACATGTATCCAGAATTAACAAAGGCGCAATGGTTTATTCAGGAGTTGCACTGAGGCAGAGGAGGAGACTGAGACGTTTGTTCTGGACAGGATTGGCATGTGGGGAGGATATGGAGATGTAAACTTTGCAGGAGAAAATGAATCACGATGGTTGAGAACAGTGTGTTCCATCCCCGCAAATTGGGGAGTTATTTGTAAATAATAATTTGCTAGTTATTATTTCCAAGGAATGCAAGCTTTGATTGGAACTGAAAAAGTTGACTTGCACCTTTCCAAAATTTACATATCGTCAGTATCAATGCAGTCCAATCGACAGACTGAGTGACTTACCAGGAATACCAACTATAGCAAGAATAGGATAGTAACCATCTTGAATAACCAGCAGTACATCTTCAATCCGATATGCTAATGACATCCAAGGCTGGGAAAGCCAGTAAATACCATAAGATAAACTCCTGCCCATTGTTGGAAAATTGCAGTCTAATGTTCTCACAGACTGATCTCTCTTCCACCTCTCTGGAGCTGCTGATCCCTGTTACTGGTGTGGGTGATGCTCCCGCTCATACTATGGGTTAAAACCCTGAAAGCATTCCTTTATTGATAGAAGAGACAAACTCTCTAGGGACGCTTAGGATCCAAGGAGACTGACATAATCACAATCGCTGAACAAATTGCTCCAGTTAACCGATTTGAATTCAATACTGTTTTATTAAAGTTCAAAATAACTTTGAACGTTTGTGCATTCTGGATGTGATATGTGAGTGTGACTGAAGGAAGGAATGTTGAAGATGGTAGATTGATTGTGTGTCATTATTCAGTTTGCCTTGGCTATGGGAGTAATGGAAGAAATAGTGTTTAACGGAACATTAACATGCTTCTCTGCTCATAAATAGAGAAATACATCTGTAACTACAGATCAGTCATTGCAATATCTGTAAAACATTGACAGAACATCTTTCGTCCATGACCCGATGGCAAAATGTGCCTAAGGCAACGTAGGTTATAACAAACAAATGGCAAGGATATGTTAACAGAGAATTGTACGTGACAAACATAATTCAGATTGTTATTCCAGAATCAGAGAGGGCAGGTGTGGGTCATGTTGTTGATGGTATCCATGTTAACGAACTGTGATGAAGTGTCATTTAATGGACTTCACTTACATTGTGATTATGACATTGGGGAAAGACAGAAGATGGAGAGCATTGGGTGACATGGTTGCTTCGAGTGGGTGGAGAGACAGTGATGCTCTCCAGTCACCAGTATTGGAACGTTACGCTTTATAACTCATATGAAGAACAGATTCCAGGATACATTTACAATGAGGAAGTGGCAGAGACAATATTAATGAAATGCATTCATGCAACGTAAAATCCAGAAAAAAAATGATTTTCTGCACATACCAGTGTATGCAAAGTACAAAGAGATAAGGTTGTCAAAATGCACTCCTGATACTGTGCTTTTCACGCAATATAAAATTCAGAAACAAACTGATTTTCTGCACATACCAATATATGCAAAGTACAAAGAGATAAGGTTGTTAAAATGCACTCCTGATACTGTGCTATATAAATTGAAATGTAGATTACAAAACTAGGTAAGTGGTGTTCAAACTTTATCAATAATTATTTCACCCACAGCTGAGGTTTTGATTTCCCCTCTGTCAGTGATCCCCCTCACTGTGATTCTCTGGCCTCTCAAACTGTGTGGTCTCTCACACAGTTTGGAGGGGGGAGGTGTCATCATTTCCTGCTGCTCTTGGCACAGTCTGTTTAAAAACTCTGCTTTCTGCATGGAACCAATCTATTGGCCTAATGGGTTCTATTCATCTGTCAGTAAATTCTGAGATATTATTGGAAATAAATACTCTGGGATGGCAGCCAGTATCAGCATAGTGCTCACATGGTATGGCGTCCAGAGGAATTTCTAAATAAAACTTCAATTACTATCTGTGCATATTTATATACCCTAATGCGGTGTCTTGATATATCTATTTTCACCATCATCTAACACCTTTTCCCCTCAGCCAGTCACTCCCCTTTCTATCCTCTCTCAGTTTATCTCCTTTCACTTTCTTTCTCTCTGTTTATTTCTCTCACACATCATCTATCTCCACACAATCTCTCTATATCCGTTTGTTCAGTTGGAGAGCTTGTGACTCCTCGATGGGCTGAATGGCCTCCATCTGTGCTCTAATAAGTCGGAGGTTCTCTGACCCGCAATAAATACTTTACGTGCCTGGACAGACACGCTGGTCCGGTGACACGTACAGTGCACAGTCAGCCATTCTTACTTCCTGGTATTTTCTGATGGGCAGAAACGGATTAAATGAAATTCAAGCAGCCGAGAGGACGTTCATGACTGTGTATTTCAATCAGGATATAATGAAGGATGAGATTACAGAATAACATAACCAATTAATGAAAAACAGGGCAACACAAGAAATGGCAGTTGAGAACATCATATGGTTCCAAATAGGCTTGATGGTGTTATCGATAAATTATCAATCCAGAAAATCAGCTCCTGTTTATTGGACCCAAATACGAATCCCGCCACTGCAGATGGTGGAAATTCAGATCAATATCCCTGGAATTATGAATCTACCTATGAGAATGAAATCACTGCCGTTTTTCAGAAAAATCAATCTGGATCACTAATATCTTTTAATGAAGGAATCTTCTATCCACATCTGGTCTGGCTGACATGCAACTCCAGACCCACAGCAATATCATTGATTCTCAATCGCCCCCTAAAATGGTCCAGTGAGTCATTCAGTTGTACCAATCGTTACAAAGTTTCAAAGAACTGAAACCGGCTGGGCCATCTGGCGTCAAACCCGGCACCGGAAAAGTCAACATTAGAAACATCACTGTAGAATCTCCAAAGTCTTCCTTACTATCATCTAATGGGTCATTCCAAAACTGGGACAACTGCCTTACAGACTATTCAAGCAACAGCCCGACATAGTCATAATCATGGAATCATACCTGACACAAATAACCCAGACACGATCATCACCATCCCTGGATATGTCCTGCCCCAAAGGCAGGAACGATCCAGCAGAGGGGGCAGCTCAGTGAGGTACAGTTGGTAGGTTGTTGCTCTGGGAGTCCCCAAAATTGACTCCAGAGTCAATGACGTCCCATGGCTTCTGATTAAACATGGGCAACGATGTCTCTTACTGATTACCACGTAACGTCGTTCCTCATATGAATCAGAACTCCTCTATGTTAAACAACACTTGGAGAAAGACTGAGGCAAGGGCACAAAGTGTATTCTGACTGGGACATTTCAAAGTCGACCACCAAGAATGGGTTGGCAGCAGTACTACTGATCAGGCTGGTCGGGTCCAAAAAGGACATAGCTACTAGATTGGGACTGCACCAGGTGGTGAGGGAATGAACAAGAAGAAAAAAATCATATATGACCTCATACTTACCAATCCACCAACTGCAGATATATCTGTCCGTGACAGTATCGGTAAAAGTCTCATGGTGACATTAAAAAAAAACTCTTTTGTTTTGTGTGGCACTATCACCATGCTAAATGGTACAGACTTAGAAGAGATCTAGCAACTCAAGACTGAGCGTCCATAAGACACAGTGGACCATCAGCACCTTACTGTACGTCCTGTACACCCACGGCTGTGTCCTCAGCCCTCCCCCCCGCTGTCCTTCATGCACACCCACGTCTGTGCCCTCAGCCCCTTCCTGTATTCCATGCACACCCACGTCTGTGCCCTCAGTCCCTTACGGTACTCCAGCTACGCCCACGGCTGTGACCTCAGCCCCTTAGTGTGTTCCCTGTACACCCACGGCTGTGCCCTCAGTCAACCACTGTTCTCCCTGTACTCCCACGGTTGTTTCCACAGTCCCCTAATGTCCTCCCTGTACAACCACGGCTGTGTACTCAGCCCCCCACGTACTCCCTGTACAGCCACGGCTGAGTTTCCAAATTCCAAACAACGCCAGCTACAAGTTCGCTGATGACATCACTATCGCAGTACGGAGATTAAACAACAACACGTCAGAATCTAGAAAGGCGATAGAGAGTTTGGTGGCATGATCTGTTGATAATGACCTCTCTCTCTAATCCGGTAAACGTAAAGGACTGATCACTGACTTTAAGAAGAAAGGAGGGGAACACACCCCATCCCCCATCTACATCAACCGTTTGAGGGCATGGAGAGCATCAAGTGCCTCGGAGTGATGATAACTCACAACCTGTCCTGAACGTCTCACATAGGACCGACGGTCGGGAAGGTTCAACAATGCCTCTCCTTCCTGAGGTGATACAGGAAATTCGGCATGCGCTACATCTACAGATGCAGCATTGAGAGCGTATTGTCCCGGTGCATAACAGCCTGGTACGGCAACTGCTCGACTCAGGACCGTGAGAAACTACACAAGGTTGGGTGCACTGCTCTGACCAACACGGACTCTAACATCCCAACCATCGATTCCATTTACATGGCTCGTTGCCGCAGAAAGTCTGCTAACATCTACCCCAGATATCTGAGGGAAGGGAGACAGGAAATAGCTGAGGCATTAACAGGTATCTTTGGAGCATCCTTGAACACGGCTGAGGTCCCGGAAGAGTGGACAATGGTTAATCCCCTTGTTTAAGAAAGGTAGTAGGGATAATCCAGTCAATTATAGACCAGTGAGACTGATGTCAGTGGTAGGGAATCTGCTAGAGAAGATACTGAGGGATAGGGTCTACTCTCATTTGGATGAAAGTAGTCTTATCAGTGATAAACAACATGGTTTTGAGCAGGGAAGGTCATGTCTTACCAACTCAATAGAATTCTTTGAGGAAGTGACAAAGTTGATTGATGAGGGAGAGACTGTAGATGTCATGTACATGGACTTCAGGAAGGCGTTTGGTATGTTTCCCCACGGTCGGGCTATGGAGAAAGTGAAGTCACATGGAGAAAGAACTGGCTGGGCAACATGACACAGTGAATAGTCGGGGGAGGGAGTTTCTAAAAATGGTGAACTGTGACCAGTGGTTCCATTTAAGATGTTTCTGGAAAGATATATGAATGAGAAGAGAGCCAATGGATACAGATCCTTAGAAAATAGGCGACAGGTTTAGATGGAAGATTTGGATCGGCGCAGGCTTGGACCATCGAATGGCCTGTTTCTGTGCTGGAATGTTTTGTTCTAACATTATCAAAAACCAATCACACCCCAGTAATGGTGTCCGAAAACCTCTTCCATCAGGCTAAAAGATATGGAAACTTGAAAACACAGAGCAGCTGGTTCATTAAAAGTTTCTTCCTGACTGTTATTAGACTGATGAATGTACTCTCTTATCTCAGATAATGCTGATCTTGTTCATGTTGATCTCGCCTCGCGCACGCCCTGTACAACGTAACCTGCATGCCTCTCAGACATGTTTTATGGCCATCGTTCTGCACACCCTTGCTTACTATGATCTGCCTGTACACCTTGGTACAGGTCATAGTAAATCCTCATCTTCCTTCCCCCAGCTCACTCCGAGCTCTCTCTGGTCATCACCCCCAGCACCTCCCATTCCCCATCCTCAGCTGACTGTGTGCTTTGTATCTCACTATTTCTCTCACACTATCTGTTTCCTTGTATTTTCATTTTCTCTGTCTTCTGTTTCTTTCCCTGAACTTACTACCTCCCCTTCTCCCTGTCCATGTGACTGTTTGTTTCTTGTTTTGTTTCCTTTCTCTGTTTTATTGACAGTCATTCTGTTTCCCTCGCTGTGTTCTCTCTCTCCTTATACGTGTCTGTTTATTTCTCCCTCGTGTGATGGTGATGGCGTCCCTATTCTTTTGAAGCATGTGATGGCTCTTTGGTTGGATGTTGGCAATACAATAAACTCAATTGCGTTTTGGTATCTTGGACATAATTTAAATTTATTGGTTAAATTTCAATTTTTGTCAAAACAGCAACCAGAACATGGATATCCATTTAACAACCAATTGTTACATCTAAATATTTTGGAACTGCCTTCTCTCAGTGCTCTGCATACTGGCAACTGAAAGCATGCTATTCATGTGCATAATAGTGTGACGGTAACTGCTCTTCCCAGGACCATAAGAAACTACAGACGGTTGTGTCCACAGCCCAGACTATCATGGAAGACAATCTTCAATCCATTTAGACTTCTCATTGTCAGCGAAAGGCTGATATTTGATCTCTCTCCAAAACCTGTAATGATCTCCTACAACCTCTTCCAAAAGGGAGGAAATACAGAGGCTTGAAAACATGGACCAGCATACTCAGGAACACCTTCTTCCCCACCGTAATTACACTGACGAATTGAAATCTCTAACTTTTCAAATAATATTAATCTTGCGAAAGTCGCTCTTGCTTTGCAACCTCCTGTGCAGCTGTCACCTTGTGTGCCTCACTCTGTCTAAGTGCCGTTGAGGCTCAAGGTCTTCTCAAGGGCAATCAAATAAGTGAACTAATGCTAGCCCAGCCAGCGATACCTATATCCCATTAATAAATATAAGAACATGACGACACTCAGGGAAGACAGACAGTTGGGATCAAATCGCTTAAAACATGATCTTAAACCATGATATGGTTTCCCTGAGTATCTGAAGGTAGAGTGTTCCTACAAAACATTTCATAAGCTGATATGGCGTAAAGTGAAGTAGCATTAATTTATGTGAGCAAAAAATTATCTTTCTTGGTAAAAGTGAAAACCTCTTCGGATTTCTTTTGGTCAACGAAAACAGGAGGTAATGGAGGTTTTCCGGAAAGGGAAGTGGCAAAAAGCGAATTTTTGAAAAGCGGGGGATACATATACCGGCATGGGGATGGTATTCAGGAAGATGGGAAAAGTTAAAAATAAATTAGGTGAATCTCACATTTTATTTCCATCCCAGCTGATCATCATTCCTGTTGTTTGCTCTTTTTCTTCTATCTCTCTCTTTCTCTATCGATTGAGCTCACTCCTCCTCCCTTTCAAAGCAGACTTCCCTATCACCAGCATTATTGACACTATTTTCCAACTGTTTTCAGTTCAGAAAAGCTCCCAGCATTTTCTGTTCTTTGCTTTGCATTTCTTATGCAATTTCAGATCTCCAGCATCTTTTTTTATTTGGTTTAATCTTCAAATTTGTTATTCCATGGGAAGTCGGCATCTCTGCCAAGGGCAGCATTTGTTAATCATCACTAATTGCCCTGACTGTGAGGCCATTCCACAAGCCAATATAAAGTCAAGCATATTAATATGGGTCTGAAGTCACACTTAACCCAGATCTGGTAGTAACATTAGATTTCTTAAAGGTCATTAGTGAAACAGCAAGATTTTCAGACAAAATCTGGATTTTATGGTTGTTTTTCGTGAAATGCACTTTATTCGAATTCCTATCATTTTTATTGAAGTTCTGCCATCAGCTGTGGTAGGACTTGAAACAAGTGGTTTGAAACAATGTTTTTCGTTTAATAAGCTTTGCTACCGAATTACATCCAACGACATTCCTACTCTGACACATTTTCCTAATCATGAAGTAACGTCCGAGACAAGAACAATTTTTTGATTGAAATACTTGCAACTGGAAAAGTGGCCAGGAGAGAGCTTGAAATATAAAGTCTGAATTTTACCAACGTTCAGACAATGGTTTGTTCAGACACAGCACTGACGTAGAGATGGAAATTGGGAATATTATGAGCTGGTAGTGGACAAGGTTCGTGACAGAGATAACAGGAGACATAAATCAATTCAGGGCCAAAAGGGTTCTTGAGGTTGCCAACAGTTTTGTTCTCAGATGTTTGTTAGGGAGTGGTCTGCATTTCAGATGAATGGAGACTGCAATTTGAATTGAAGATAATAGTTTATTTCTTAGACAAATAAAGATAACAGAAATTGCAATTAAGTTCAAAATTGTTTATGGGATTAATGAATGGACAGAGGTATAAAACACCAACAATAGCGAGAATAGGTTAGTAACACACCCTCCACCCCGCCCAAAATAATAATCAGTACCGGTAATATGCGATATGGTAGAAATTCCCAATAGAGAAAAATGTTGAAAAGACCCAAGGAAAGCCTCCTCTCCATTGATGTAATTATCCAGTCCATTATTCTCAGATTCAGATCTGTTCTCCCCACGTCTGTGCAGCTGCTGATCTTTGTTATTATTGGAGCTGATGCATCTGCTCCTACACTGGGATAGCGCAGAGTGAAGCCCCTCACCAATAGGACAGGGAAACGCTCCAGTGACACAGTTACAATGCATGGAGACTGACATAAATCCCAGTCATTGAGCAAAAAGTTCTAGCTTTCAATACAGCACTTTCAGTTCACAATATAACTGTACTGTACTGGATACTGGCATTGCTGGCTATTGGTCACATCTCCCATCACGTATTGCTCGAGTGAAGTCAGTTGTGAGGGAGAATGATGGATGCTTTCTTATCGCAGGCTAGATGACTCTGCCCTATTGTACGTTTGCAATGCTGTAACCATCTTACCCCGAATTTCCACCCCTCCAAAAAAAAAGAAACACAATCAGGACTTGTTACTGTGCTGATCTCTTCTCCACGGGAACAAACGCCAGCCAACACACTGTCACTGGGCACAGTTGCTCTGCACATAGACAGGAAGTGTGGACTTCTCTGAATGTTCCTCTCCCTGCTCTAATTCAGAAACGTTGGACCTTCCATTCATAATATGCTTCAGTAATTAATTTATACAAATTGACAAACATCTTAATGCAGTTTTATTTGCTGTAAAGCAATAATTTTTACAATTTTTCCCCTCAGTCCAAAACCAAAATTGAACTTATTCTTTAAGACTTTTGAATTAATGAGTCACGTTTGGATGAGATATCGGGCGGAATGGCTGTGAAGACTGCATGGGGAGTACAATGATATTCCCCAGTCATCATCACTCTTAACGTCAGATAGAATTAAATATAGTTCACAACAAGGCTATTTTATATTTTATATACACACCATTTAATCATTGGGAATACAGATTGAGTAGGGTCACCGCACCTGAAGCATTAACATTGATTTCTTTTCACAGATACTGCCAGACCTGCTGAGCTTTCCCTATAAAGTCTGTTTTTGTTTGAGATTGCTCATATTGTTCATATCTTGCAGGGTGCTTACAATTAAAAACAGATACTAATAACAAAATGTGCAGGGCTATGGGGACAATACAGGAGAATAATAGTAGAGATATCGTTCATTCCAAACTGGAAGAGACAATAGGCTGAGTTTTCACCACCTTTGCTGTAATAATTCTATGTTATGCATTGAAAGCTTTTGGAGGGTGGGGAGACAAGCTTGTTCAATGAAGGACACAGAGCGTTCCATCATCAAAAATCTATCCCGATTATTTCGTGGAGATCAGCTGCCTCTAAAATGTATTCTTTAAAAATAGATTTCCAGAGATTTACAAGATGTTCAGAATTTTTTGTTACTTTCTATCTTAAATAAGAAACAGATTTAGGCTGTAATTCAGGTGTCACAGACACACCAACTGTAATAGAAACAAGAAAGGACCACATTGTCCAAATTCTTCTGTTTGACAGGGCTCTAAATATCGATGATGTATTGTATTGTGAGAACTTGCGATGAAAATGTTCAACAAAACAAAGGTTGCTGTAAATGCTCAGCAGGTCTGGCAGCATCTGTGCAGAGAAATCAGAGTTAACGTTGCATGTCCAGTGCCCCTTCCTCAGAACTGATGGTAATATGGAAAATGTTGGTTTATATGCAGAAGGGACTGGATGGTGAGATTGGATGAGAAACCATCAGTGTTCAAGAAAATCGGGGTCTGTATTCCATTCAAAATTAAGAAAGTATTTCTTGTACTCTCTCTTCTATCGCTTGGTCCTTGTTCAGGTTGTACATGTGCAATATATTTCCATATCTCCATCAAGTGCAGACGACATGTTTTTTTTCTCCCCTACTGTGGTGTTTCACTATTTTTGATTATTTTCCAGTATGTGTTTACTTCCAATTCAAGGTGGATATGAGAAGATGGTTTGATCTTTTGCAGTTTGCTCCTAACATCGAATTTAATTGAATATTTATCCCCATCACCCTCGCTGATTGAAACAAACGATGAATGAGTCCACGTCCATCCTGCAGATGAAAAATTACTTCAGCTCTGGCTATTGCAGGGAATGTTACAAAGAACAGTGTCACACAAAATGCTAATGTTCCAGCGCGAGGTGTCAATCCCTGGTTTATCCTAAATTATTACAAGGTTTATAAATAAAACATGCAGAGAGGCAGAGTGTAAAAGGTGAATTCAACTCTGTGACGAAAATGCTATTTGTGGATCCCTCATAAGATGTGCTAATTACATCACTCATAAATTCACCAAAATCGGGAAAACAAGAAACTGGAATTGTCAAATCATCCTCTGAATAACATTTGGAGAACAGGAAGGAAATCACGGGTTGTTTGTGATATTCAGAAATGACGATTGTGAGAATATGGAAGTGGGGATCAATGGAATGATGATCAATGTTGTGGATGACACAAAGATGAGCTGGGTGGATCACAGTCAGGAGGAAAGTGTTAGGCTACAGGAGGACATAACCAAATTATTCAAATAGCCAGATCAATGGCCTGATGAAATTTAACACCGATAAATTTGGAAGATGCAAGTCAGAAGTAACAAGACGAGTGAGTACTCAAAAGTAAATATGACAGAGGACGGCTAAATTTGCTTATTTTTTTCTTTGCAGCAGTGAAGGTTGACGAGGGAACCTGGTACAGGTGTACAAGAGCATAAGGGGTATGGGGAGAATGGACATACAGAAGCTGTTTTCCTTCCTCAAATGATCAAAAACAAAGGAACTCACTTTTAAAGAGAAAGGGAGGGGTTTGTGAGAGGATTTGTGGAATGTGTTTAGAACTGAGAGGGTAGTATGAATTTGGAATGCGTTGTCTAGGAGAGTGGTTGAGGCAGGTAATCTCACAAACGTTTAAAAAGCCTTTGGATATGCACTTGCTGGCACAGACGTGATAGGCCTGTTTTTCATTGCATGATTCTTTGCAGTGGCAGCCATGAACACCCTGGTATATTCTTAAACAATAAGCAATGGCAGTTGTTGCTTTGTTCCTTTCACTGTACTCAGTAAGTAGCTATATTACAAAGCAGCAGCATTTCATGCAGCTGCAGCACTGACTCAACCAAAGTCAGCCCAGCCATCTCTGAGAACATCCAGGGTAATTCACATGCTCTGTGGAAGCATTGTCCAACAACAGCATTGATAATATTCTAACTGTTTGCCACAATTATTATAGTTACAGCCATAATTTGAACACAGTTTTTCCTCCATTATAATAAAGACCTCTAGCAATAAGGATGTTATTTCTCTGAAGCATAATAAATTATTTCCCAGGTATTCCCTTTGACAAATAGCAAGATTTCCTGTGTTTTTTTTCTGCCAGTTGTTTCTCACAGAATTCCCCACCCCAACCTCTTTCCACTTTATCATTTTCTTGTGTACTGTCTCCCTGATCTCACACACCTCACTCCCTCACATCACACACACTCTCCATCGTTATTTATTAATCCTTGATAAACATGCGCCTAATCTCGATGATTTATTAAAACTCCCAACTCACATTTTGGAGTGATTTGATTCCTTCTCTCGACATGGTCATTAGACTGGCCGTGTCTGATGTCCTATTCACCTCTACCTTCTGCTCAGTTCCTGATCCGCTGCTTTGGTTCTCACTCTCCTGGTTTATTCAAATCCATCTGACTTGCACTAGCAACCCCCAAACCTCCCCTCCCTCCCACAAGGATGCTGGTGCTCGTCCAGTTAAGATACAACCTGTCTTTTTTGTAAAGGTCCTCGCCTGTCTTGGAAGAGGTCCCATTGATCCAAAAATCTGAAACCCCCACCCCTAAACTAGCTTGTTAACAACATGTTAAGCTATACTATGTTCCTCATCCTTCCCTCTTTTCCACATAGCACGGGAAGTAATCCAGAGATTACACAAGGATTGTTGTCTTTCTCTCTCTCTCTACCTATCTCTCTCTCTCTCTCTCGCCTTCTCTCTCTCTCTCGCACCAACCCCCCACTACCCACACACATTCAGAAGACAGACAGACACCATATTATTTTGCAGAAGAATACAAATAACCTTAAAATAATTGGAATGATAACTGGAATGAAGGATTTAGTTAAAGGGAGGATGAGAGAAATTGCGCTTTTTCTGGATGCCAGTTTGCTCGCTGAGCTGGAGAGTTCATTTTCAGATGGTTCTTCACTGTACTAGGGAACATTATCAGTGAGCCTCTGGTGAAGTGCGGGTGTTATGTCCCACTTGCTATTTATGTGTTTAAGTTTCCTTGAGTCAGTGATGTAATTTCCAGTATTGGTGATTTTATGTCCGGTTCTTTTTCTCAGAGATTGTTAGATGGAATCAAAACCGATGTGTTTGTTGATAGAGTTCAGGTTGGAATGTTCTGCTTCTAGGAATTCTTGTGCGTGTTTCCGTTTGGCTTGTCCTAGATGGACCCAGTCGAAATGGTGTACTTCCTCATCTGTATGTAAGGATACTAGTGATAGTGCGTCATGTCTTTTTTTCTGGATAGCTGTTGTTTATGTATCCAGGTGGTTAGTTTTCTGCCTGTTTTTTCCGATGTAGTGCTTGTTACAGTTCTTGCAAGGCTTATTCTTCCTGGAGGAGAACAGACAAATATGTGAACTTATTGCGGTGCTCAAAAGTATGAAAAAAAATTTGTAGAGTAAAACAGAAATTTCTGTTTCCGTTAGTTGGCATTACAGCATCAAGGAGTTCTCATTCCAAGATTGTTAACAAAAGAACCAGGTTTGAGATAAGGAAAAAATTCTCTATTGAGAGAGAGTTGTTAGGATTTGGAATGGTCTGCCTGGGAGAGTTGTGGATGAAGATTAAAAAGAGATCTGGATATGTATTTGGAAATATGAATTAAACAGGCTGCAGAGATAAGGCTAGCAAATGGGACGGGCATTCGAGGCATTCCTGGAGCTGATGCACACACAGTGGCCAATGGCCGCCTCCTGTACTTTAAAGTTTTGCACTCTATCATGTGTCTGATGTGAACAAACGTCAGTATCTGATTATTTCCCATTGTAAATGCTCGCGCATATCTGATTATTTAGTGCAGCATAAGCATTTAAAATGCAAGTATTGCAAGACCATCTTTATTATATAGTCTAATTATTGCTCAGAACATGAATATTTTAAATGTTGTATTCCAATTACGAAAACAAATCTGTCATTGCTTTGGCACAAATGTCTTTGAAAAGATCTGACTTTTTAGTCACGATAATATGTTTATCATTTTTCTTCACTGTCTGCATTTCAAATTAAATAACATTTTTTCTAAAAATTAAACGGTTTCAAATTATTGTTCACTAAAATTTGATAACACTAATCATTTATTTAGTTTAATATTCACAGTGCATGTTGAATTATATCCTAATTCGCTGGCAAATAGCTGAAGCTTGTACATTTCAGTGAGAAATTAAACTGATTGATTATATATAAATGTATAACATTGCTAATTCTATTTGATTGTCCAATCGTTTGCTCACCCTGAACATGTAATCATTCAGAAGCCAACCGATTTCAAAATGTTGGAGTGACAGTGCATTATTTTGAATCCTGACATTATGTGTGTAATTCTGATCGCCAAAAGAGTTACATCCATGTACAAAATAAAATGTACATTCTTTATTTCTGTGTTAGAAAATCTTGACAGGAGTTTATATTTTAGATCCATAAATATAGAATTAACCTAATTATTTTCAGAGATTGTAGTAGAGTCGAATAATCATAGCTGACGTCTTATTTTTGCCCAATTCACGCAACTTAAAAAAACATCTGATTAATACATGGGTCACCCAACAGATTGTATTTGAAGAAAACAGCAGCAAATGACAAGTCAAGAATCACGTTAATAATGGAACTTGGCGGAGCCTGCGTAGTGTACGACACCACACCTACTGTAATCGCATTCAGGTGAATGTAACATGAAAAACATAACTGGAAGTTTTGGGCTAACGCCCCTCCCAGCTTCCTGATCTTACATATATCACTCCCTCACACATTCAACAATTGATAAGAATCCACAGGCTGGGTGAAACATAAAACACAGAACAGTACAGCACATTGCAGACCATTTGACCCTTGACATTCTGCCGATCTTTTATCATACTCGAAGATCGGACTAACTGACATACCCAGACATGCTGGTCCGGTGACACGTAAAGTGCACAGTCAGCCATTCTCACTTCTTGATCTTTTCTGATATGCAGCTGTCTTGAAATGTCTGTTCAAACCAAACATATAGAATGAAATTCAAGCAGTCGAGACGACGTTCATGACTGTGTATTTCGATCAGGATTTAATGATGGATGAAATTCCAGAATAACATAATCAATGAATGAAAAACAGGGCAACACAAGGAATAGCAGCTGAGTGCAACATGTGGTTCTAAGCAGGCCTCGTGATATTACCGATAGATTATCAATCCAGAAAATCAGCTCGTGTTCTTTGGACCCAGGTTCGAATCCCGCCACTGCAGAAGGTAGAAATTCAATTCAATAATTTTAAAATATCCCTGGAATTAAGAATCTACCTATGAGAATAAAATCATTGCCGATTTTCAGAAAAATCAATCTGGATCATTAATATCCTTCAATGAAGGAATCTTCCATCCGCACCTGGTCTGGCTGACATGCAAATCCAGACCCAAAGCAACGACATTGACTCCCAATCCCCCCCTGAAATGGTCCAGTGAGTCATTCAGTTGTACCAATCGTTACAAAGTTTCAATGAAATGAAACCTGCTTGACCACCTGGCAGAAACTGTGCACTGGAAAAGTCAACATTAGAAACGCCACTGTAGAACCTCCAAAGTCTTCCTTGCTATCATCTAAAGGGTAGTGCCAAAATTGGGTCAACTGCCTTACAGAGTGGTCAAGCAACAGCCTGACGCAGTCATTCTCACGGAATCATACCTTACAAAAATAACCCAGCCATCACCATCACCATCCCTGGATATGTCCTGCCCCAAAGGCAGGACGGATCAAGCAGAGGAGGCAGCTCAGTGAGATATAGTCGGTAGGACGTTGCTCTGGGAGTCTCCAGAATTGACTCCAGACCAAATGAAGTCCCATGTCTTCAGATTAAACATGGACAAAGAATTCTCTTACTGATTACCACGTAACATCTTTCCGCAACTGAATCAGTGCTCCTCTATGTTAAACAACACTTGGAGAAAGCATTGACTGAGGCAAGGAGATTGGCTGGGAGATTTCAAAGGCGACCACCAAGAATGGATTGGCAGCAGTAGTACTGATCACGCTGGTCGGATCCTAAAGGATATAGTTATTAGATTGGGTCTGCAGCAGGTGGCGAGGGAAAGAACAGGAGGGGGAAAAAAATCATACATGACCTCATCCTTACCAATCTACCATCTGCAGACGTATCTGTCCATGACAGTATCGGTAAAAGTCTCGCTGTCACAATCAGAATAAACTCTATTGTGTTATGTGGCACTATCACCATGCTAAATGGCACAGATTTCGAAGAGAACTAGCAACTCAAGACTGAGCGTCCATAAGACACTGTGGATTATTAATAGCAGCAGAACTGTACTCCAGCATAAACTGTAATGTCACGACCCATCATATCCCCCCACTCAACCATTATCAACAAGGCAGAGAAGCAACTCTGGTTCAATGTAGAATGCCGGAGGGCATGCCAGGAGCAGAATCAGGAATATACAAAGATAAAATGTTAATCTGCTGAAGCTTCCAAACAGAAATACTTGCGTGCCAAATAACATAAACAGCAAGGGACAGACAGAACTGAGCTATCCCACAACGAATGCATCAGATTTAAGTTCTGCAGTCCTCCTAATCCGTTCATGGATGGTGGTGGATGATCAAACAACTCACTAGAGTAGGAGTCTCCACAAATATCCCCATCCTCAATGATGGAAGATCCCAGAACATCAGTGCAAAAGTTAAGGCTGAAGCTTTCGCAGCAATCTTCAGTCAGAAGTTTTGAGTGGATGATCCATTTTGGCCTCCTCCGGTGGTCCCCATCATTACAGATAGCAGCCTTCAGCAAATTCGATTGACTGATATCAAGAAACGGTTGAAGGTACTGGATACTGCAAAGGCTATAACCCCTGATAACATGCCGACAATAGTCCTGAAGACTTGTACTCCAGAACTTTCCGCATCCCTAGACAAGCTGTTCCAGTACTGTTAGAAAGAGACAATGGGGAAAACTGCTCAAGTATGTTTTAGATTACATTACAGCGTAGAAACAGGCCCTTCGGTCCAACAGGTCCACACAGACCCGCCGAAGCGCAACCCACCCATGCACCTACATTTACCCCTTACCTAACACTACGGGCAATTTAGCATGGCCAATTCACCTAACCTGCACATCTTTTGACTGTGAGAGGAAACCGGAGCACCCGGAGGAAACCCACGCAGACACGGGGAGAAAGTGCAAACTCCACACAGTCAGTCGCCTGAGGCGGGAATTGAACCGGGTCTGTACATAAAACGTAGGACAAAGTCAACCCATCCAAATACCGCCTCATCAGTCCACTCTCCATCATCAGTAAAGTGATGGAAGGTGTCATCAACACTGTTATCAAGCAGCACCTGCTCAGGGACGCCCATTTTGTGTTCCACCAGGGTCACTCAGATCCTGACCTCATCATAGTCTTGGTTTAAACATAGAGAAATGAACTCAATTCCAGTCCTTGACATCAAGACTGCATTCTGCCAAATGGGATATCAAGGATCCCAAGCAAAATCGCAGGCCAACACTGCATTATTGTAGTCATACCTGACAGATAGGAAGATGGTCATTGTTGTTGGAGGTCAGTCATCTCATCTCCAGAACATCTCTGCAGTAGGATAATGTTCTAGGTACAAACATCTTCAGCAGCTTCAACAATGATCTTCCTTCCGTCATAAGGTCGCGAGTGGGGATAATCCAGGCTTGGGCTGACAGGTTGCAAGTAACATTCGTGCCACACAAATCCAGACAATGGCTATCATGAATGAGAAACAATATAACCACTTGTTATTCAGCAGCATTATCATAACTAAATTCCCCCACGATCAAAATCCTGGGGGGTATTATTGACCATAAACTCAACTGGACTCGCCACAGATAAATGCAGATCAGAGGCTAGGAATACTGCGCGATTTTAACTCACCTTCTGACTTCCCAAAGCCTGCCCAACATTTACAAAGCACAAATCAGGAATGAGATGGAATAATGCTCACTTACCTGAATGGGTGCAG